>NC_059210.1:32308896-32447440 GCF_020615455.1 Coregonus clupeaformis
GTAATAGAACTTCAAAAGTGTTGCTCTCCACTTTCTGGAGGACAGAGTTTTGAAATCAGTGGAATGCCCGATGAAAGCAGGGTATGATAGCTAAGGAGATGGGGAAAATTCTGGCGTTTGATTGCAAATATGCAGAGGGATTCGAAAAGAGAACACACAAAAGGCTGTTGTATAAAACACCTGTCTCCAGATTACATCTTCAAACTAAGGGCAACCATGGCATCTGTGACATAGAGGGAGAAGCAAGAGGGTCTAGCTAGCTACATTTTCAGATATTATACGTTTCTAATTCTGTCAGAAAGTCATTTTCATTGCAAGGTAAAGCATACTGTTAGCTAGATAGCTAACATTAGCTGGCTGGCCCGCTAGCTAACATTATGTGTATGATCTGTGTAGTAATATTATTCATATCTCAGAGCCATTTGCATTGCTAGTTATAGCTAGCTAGCTAACGTTGAACCTAGTTGGTTAGCTTTAGCTACCTGCAGATTCATGCAGGGTAGTAACGTTATGAGTTGGATTATGGTTCATTGTTTATCTAGCTAGCTGATGTCTAAACAAAAGACTCCACTATGCAAGTAACCATTTCACTATACCGTTTACACCTTCTGTATCCTGTGCATGTGACAAATAAACTTTGATTTTATTTGAAATAGTATGTGTTTACCAGAGACTGTAATGTGAAGAACAACATGACCTGCACCAAAGTCAAATTAGGATATAACGTTAGGTCAACGAGACAGTGTCCAAGTTCTAAAATTTGCCGGTAGAATGCCCTGCTTTTATTTCGTCACACTCACAACCGTAAGCTATTTTCAGTAATTGGATCACCATTAACTTGTAAATAATTGTCACGTTCGTTGAGTACAGGATTGGACCAAGGTGCAGCGTGGTATGCGTACATGTTCGTTTATTGAATAAACACCAAACAAAACAACAAAAGTAACGTGAAGTTCTAAAGGCTAACATAAAACAAGCCAAACAAACAGAAACAAGATCCCACAACTAAAGGTAGGCAGAATGGCTGCCTAAGTATGATCCCCAATCAGAGACAACGATCGACAGCTGCCTCTGATTGGGAACCACACCCGGCCAACATAGATCTACAATATCTAGATCTTACACATAGAAATTCACACCCTGACCAAACCAACTAAAGAAAACCGAGCTCTCAAGGCCAGGGCGTGCCAATAATGATCTTGTTGTGAGTTTATTTTCGTGTAATAATGAATACAAATGAGCTAAAGTGAAGATGGTGTCTGCTATATGATATTGTCATTATTTGAACTGGCTAGACAGCTAACTTAACATTAGCTAGCTAGCTAACAAGCTAGAAACGAACCAAAACATTGTTTAGAAAGTTGCTTTTAGTTGCCTGGTTTGCTAGATTGACATATACTACATTAATTTTTAAACGGGTGGGTTTATTGGTGTTAAAATACACCTGTTATGCTATTTTGGACCACCAGTCTGCTGTCATTAACATGCCACCTGTAGTTTTTGTGTTTATACTTTTTCATAATGACAACAAGTTTATCAACTTTCAAAGCAGAATTAATTTCCCATTGTTCCTCAACGGTAGTGTATGATATACAATTTTCTAGCTCTGAGTCTCTACTTTGATCCAATGTAAAAAACACAATTTCAAATTTTGCTACATAAGACCGAATTGAGTCGGTCGGTCACGAATGCCCTCTTGGGTAAATAAATGAAACTAGCTCCAGTAGGCTAATCTTTTTTTAGTGTGAACTGTATTACTGTACTGTATTATATGGACTGAAATTACGCATATCGTTCAAACCATGATAAAGCAGAAGAGAACAGGCGATTCTGGTGCAGCACATGCAGCCTACAAAGTTACAAGTATAGGCTAGCGAATTTGATTTTAATTTTGAAATATTTGTATAATTAGTAGGCTGACATGTACAGTGGGGAGAACAAGTATTTGATACACTGCCGATTTTGCAGGTTTTCCTACTTACAAAGCATGTAGAGGTCTGTAATTTCTATCATAGGTACACTTCAACTGTGAGAGACGGAATCTAAAAACAGAATCCAGAAAATCACATTGTATGATTTTTAAGTAATTAATTTGCATTTTATTGCATGACATAAGTATTTGATCACCTTACCAACCAGTAAGAATTCCAGCTTTCACAGACCTGTTAGTTTTTCTTTAAGAAGCCCTCCTGTTCTCCACTCATTACCTGTATTAACTGCACCTGTTTGAACTCGTTATAGCCTACCGCTATAGCCTACCGCAATCGAGTGTTCGCTCTTTCAAACTACCCATGAGTTCTATTGGTTGCTGTATTTAACATTTAGCAAAAAAAAGCTTGCGTCCCTCTTCGAATAGTCTATTGGTAGGCTATAAGAAATGCAACAACAACAAAAAATATTGTCCAGCAAGCTCTTCTAGTCTAGATTTTCCTGCATGGGACTCCAAGAGCTAAGGAGTGTTTTTTAAGGAGAGGCTAGCGGAGCACAGGTGCTTGTGTCTTGTGCAAGAGACAGAGGCTACAAGTTAGAAGCTTATTATGCATAACCCATCATTCATTTGCTAAATATAAAGGCTAATACTGCATTTAATGTATTACCTGAAAGAGGTAGGCTAGGACATCTATATATAGGGCTGTACAGTATATCAATGTAGAACAGGATTATCTATTTTGAATGCAATTTGAATGGAGTTGATGGAGAGAGAAAGACTGTGAGAGAGTGCTCGCGCGTGCACTGATTTAAAGCAATGATATTCGAGTGATAGGCTGTTTTAAAATTGCAGACCCCCAAAAAATCTTTATAATAAAAATAAAAAACAAGGTGACCCTGAAAGCCAGATGGAGATGAGTAAATTAGATTTGACTTTCGGTATTTATATTACTGTAGCATAGGCTGTGCTGCAGCAAATGTAGGCCTACCTGTCACAATAAAAAAACGTTTCCATTATGAGATGATCGGACTACATGCATTGTGAACTGCACTCCATACTGAGATGTTCTGTCCCCACCCTGAGCCTTGACTCATCATACAGAGGCCGTAGAGAAGCCAGATTTAGACTGCATTTAATTAACAGTTCAATTTCACACTTCTCATATAAATAATTTATTATAATTTACCAGTTTCTCTCAGTTATTTATCCCGGGAAAAGGGAGTGGGTTTTGGGCGTCAAATCCCGGTAAATATCAGTAACCGGGTTCCCGCCATTCAACCCTAGTTCACACACACACCACACTTTAAAACAGAGGTGAACTACTAACCTATATGGTTAATGGTGTCGTGACATGACTTTCATTGTTGTGATGACTATTATTTATCGAATAATTACCAACTATGTTTAATTGTTACTAGATTAAATTAATCATGTAACAATTAACTCATTAGGAATTTGGGGCACCACGGGAAAAGTTGTTTAACGAGTTACCGTTTCCCAAATTAACTCTAAAGATATATAGATATCTCTTATCATTTAACAGTCATTTATTAATCATTTACCTCATATCAGTCTCATTCTGAAAGTCGTAGGCTCTTTAAGTCTGCACGAACCCGGGTCTTACTGATCATTCCGTACCACACAAATTGATTTAATTATTTATTTACTAACTAATTAAAAATGATAACACAAGATACAAACACATACACGGTATAGGTAGGGATTAGAAACTTAACACAATGAAAATGGGTCCCTAGCGGACTAACACAATATGACACTTGTTACAAAAGATGGCGATTTAAAGAGAGAGAGAGCGAGAGAAAACACTTAGATACACATGGACCTATACTCATAGTAATCCTAATAATTTGCCAAGTACTGCCGCCTGTTTGGTAAGAAGTAATGCATGTATTTACGTGTTTGTCTTCGTCGTCTCTGTTGGACCCAGGCCTTTGTGGGAAGGGTCGATTGGGCCTTCTCTTTTCGGATGGCCTTTTAGATGTAAGATTCAGATGTAAGGCTCAGATTGTCCACAAGAGGTCACAATGTCCTTCTTCTTAGTCGTCTGTTTACTTTCACTCGTTCTGGAAGTGGTCTTCTGAGGACGGCTAATTAGCCGTGTCGATGATCCCCTGTGGGGTGATGAGAGCAGTGTAGTAGACGATGGTTTGAAGAGAGTAACAGGATGGTCCCACTTATATTCACCGTCTTAGATACAGTACTTAGAACAGCTACTCAGCCGTAACATTGATTGTTAGTGGAGGCAACTTTGTCGTCTTCACCTCGTGTTGATTTTCAGGGTCGGGACCAATATAGAAAACAGCTGCAGCTTGAGGTCTGTCTAGTCTGATCTGATAATTCTTATCTAAGTCTTTTATGCACGCTCTCTGAGCTCCCTCGGGTGTGGCTAGTTACGAGGCAAAAGTATTATTATCACTAGATTTTGTTAGCTTTCTAAAATCACATTCCTATCTTCACGAAAACATTGTCTTCCTCCTTGATATTTTCTACACAAGGTAAAGGATGTAAGCCTGATATACACAGTGTAAAAGCTCTTCAAGTTGCAATGTTTTCTTTATAACGCCTTTATACAAAAAAATTTATAACGCCTTTATACCACGTTTGGATGTTGAAATATATTGCCCCAATGTTCATTGTTGGATGTTGAAGTTTTTGGGCGGCAAAAGTCTCTGAAACAAAGGACATTCCTTTCACCATACTACAGGGCCAGAGATAGATTCATGACAATGGTCTTTAACAGTGTATTCATCAATCATTACAGTACACCGTCAGGCATACAGTATTGTACGGTCAATCGAGAATATCGTGGACAGCGATGACAGTGAACTATTATTACCTAGCCAAACGTGTTGACTACATGCTACAACTAATCTATAGTATGACAACACTACATAAACACGGTTGACCACAGAGGACCTTCAAATGTCATCGACTCTTAATAACCACCATGCCATCCTTGCGTATCATTGGTAATGTTTAGTTACGTCCCAAATGGCACCCTATTCTCTATGTAGTGCACTACTTTTGACCAGGGCACATAGGGGCCTGGTCAAAAGTAGTGCATTACATAGGGAATAGGGTGCCATTTGAGATGTAGCCCTTGTTATACCGCAGTGAGGATATATCTGGAAATCCTTGTGATTAGTTTCTTCATTGAGAAACAGTGTGTGTGCTGTGCTCTGAAACACTCCACTATAGAGATCTAGCCGAATTACCTATTAATGCTTGGCGCACGCACAGACGCACACACAGAAATCCACAGCAGTCCACCCTCATGTATTCCTGCCCTCGAACATCCGACAGCTACTACTGCGAGCGACAAATCACATTAACAATGGCTGGGCACAGACATGGTCGGCCAACACTGGAATCACTTGGAGCTCATTTCCCATTCACACAATGTAAATCTCACAGTACAGCGTGGGGAAGAGAGGGAGAAAGAGGGAGAGAGAGAAAAACGTATCTAGTTCTAAAGACCAAGTGTTCCAGAGGATTTTTCACAGATTGTACTAAATTTGGCTCAAAAGCCAAATGTCTAAAAACGCATATTCCTCAGACATGTAATGGATTCAGTGCATAGTGAACAGAACTTTATTTTGGTCCTGGACTAAAATTAGTATGCTCACAATCTTAAAGAATTGTTTCTCAGACAAGAACAGCTGATATAGGATCAGTTTAGCCTTGAAAATCATAATGAATTAGATTATAGATGGAGAGCGGGGGGGGTCTGATCCTATAGTTACTCTGTCTCTCTTCAAAAGAAGTACCTTGTAGAATCAGAGTTTCTGCAGGGAATTGTGTCGTCTCTGTATTAACATTTTATATATATTGTATGCAGACACTCCTCTGGGGTTTCTCTCATAGGATATGGATAGAGCGAACTCATCTGTCAGGAAGTGATGCGAGGTTGTGGGCGGCTAGCCAACTAGGCCATCACCTGAGAGAAATCATCACCTCCTCCCACAATGCACTGCGCTCTGGGCCCCTATCCACAAAGCGTCTTTGAGTAGGAGTGCTGATCTAGGATCAGACCATACAATCTTATTCATTATGATCTAAAAAGCAAAACTGATCTGAACTCGGGCACTGGTCTACACTCTCTACTATCACCTCAGAGCTATTATAGCTTCGCCTTAGATCAGTGGTATTCAAATACAATTTTATTGAGTACATTTATTTATTGGTTTCTTTTCATTTTGATAAGTGATTAAAATACAATGAATTGAAGATTGTGTTTATGACCCCATTAGATTTGAGGTGGGGTGGAGAGAAATTCTTTGGGGAAAAATGGGGAACCCAGAAATTCTGGCGGAAAAAATGGGGTCCCCGCTAAAAAGGTTTGAATACCACTGCCTTAGATGAACTATAAGCAAAACCTTTGAAGCTACTAGAACTAGAGGATAAGTGTTAAAAACTAGAGGCTCAATCAATAAAACTGACTGAAATGGAGGCAAAACAAATCTAATAAAATAAAAATACGACTTCATTATCCGGTGTAAAACAGAAATTAATATATCACTGAAACTAAACCTACAAATACAAAGTAGACCCACATAACCCTTCATTTCCATAAGCACAAGAAACAAACAGTCAAATCTTTGCATCTGCACACACACAGAATTCCTCAGCGCTTCGCTGTACAGAAACCTGTTAACGCAGATCTCGCCTCTCCATCTCTGACTCAGACAATTACTTTGTCATCGTGAGAGGGGAAGAAAACACTTTCAAGGGGTGCATCCCCAATGGCACCCTATTCCCTATGTAGTGCACTACTTTTGAGCAAAGCCCTAACCTTAACCCTAACCCTAACCCTATGGGCTCTGGTCAAAAGTAGTGCAATAGGGAATAGGGTGCCATTTGGGACACAGCCAAGGACTGGCGCTTACGAAGGGCATACTGCCAGGCAATCTAGGCAGTGACAGACAGCTTTCCAGCACATTGGGTATTATCAGCACTCTGGGCCTCCTGAGAGTTGTCACCCTGGAATAAGGGCCTTGAAGGGATGTTCTTTTCCACAAGGTTTAGCTTATTTTCATTTCCTCCAAAACGTTTTTGAATTCGTTAGCTGCTTATTTAGCAAAGTCCAGAATTGCTAGTGGAAATAACAGTTACCGGGGTGCATTTACCAGTACAGAAAAAGATCACCAGCTATAAGGGCCTCAGCTTTGGCTCTCACTGCTGCCTCTCTTCAGGGGCAGACTGACGTGCAGCAAGGAGAAAAGCACTGTGGTCACGTTTGTAGTGTAGTGCACCCAAATAGGAGACGTCATTAGGACAGACAGTGGCCATTTTTTTCTCCCAAACTGCTTCAAAATGCCTCTTTGGTTCTGGAATATTACAATATCACCACATAAAAGTAATCCATGACCCCATTCCTGATCTTTTCAGAGAGCAAGCGTGTGTATAAATACTCAGCGTGAGGCCTTGTAGAGGTGGAAACATGCTCTTTGCTCTCCCTCCCCATTCCCTGTCTGCATGTGGTCCAGGTGTTTGAAATCCACCCTGTCGCTGCCATGGCGACAGTCAACAAAAGCGTTGCCCTGCCCGGCGGGTCAGCGATCCCTCTTGTGAGAGAGTCATCACATTGCTAGCGTAGCTTTGCCCATCATCACCAGATACCATAGCAATGAGGGGAGAGAGACAGCAGTTAAGAATCAGCGAATAGGTGTGTGAGATACGGAGAGAAAGGGGTAATAGACTGATTGAAAGAAAGAAAAGAGAGAAGAAGTTACAGACGGACAAGCAGGTAGGCAGTCAGGCAGACAGACAGACAGACACAGAGAGACCAGACACCGACGCTAGACGTCATTCCAGCCTGATATAAAAATAAGAGGCGATAACGTGTGGCCTCTTATGAGGTGTAAAGCCTGGACACTTTATCCACTCCTGGGTCTGAGGCCCAGCCAGTCTCCCTTTAGACGCCAGTCTCCCCATGGCAATAATATAAGACCTTAGATGAGGTTTGAACTCGGCTTTGATGGTGATCTGTTAGGTGGTGCCTCTTTCAAAAGCAGTGCTGGAACGAGGATATGTGATCTAAAGACTATACCAGGGGTCTGAGCCTGGCGGTCCAGATCACTGCTGGTTTTCTGTTCTTCTACCTGATGATTAATTGCACCCACCTGGTGTCCCAGGTCTAAATCAGTACTTGATTAGAGGGGAGGAATTAAAAATCAGCAGTGGAACTGGCTTCGAGGTCCAGATTTGAATTTGTATTACGTGATGTAATTTTCCCCTCATTAGCAGTCTCCACAGCATTTTGAAATAAGCCTAAAATGTTGTGGGTCTGTGCTATCATCTTATACACTCAGTTTGTTAGTACCGGGTCGGACAGCCTGAATTACTCGGGGCAAGGAAACGGTGCTCAATTGGTATCAAGGGACCTAACGTGTGCCAGGAAAACATTCCCCACACCATTACACCACCGCCACCAGCCTGTACCATTGACACCAGGCAGGATGGGGCCATGGACTCATGCTGCTTACCCCCAATCCTGACTCTGCCATTAGCATGACGCAACAGCAACCGGAATTCGCCGGACAAGGCAAAGTTGTTCCACTCCTCAATTGTCCAGTGTTGGTGATTGTGTGCCCACTGGAGCGCTTCTTCTTGTTTTTAGCTGATAGGAGTAGAACCCGGTGTGGTCGTCTGCTGCAATAGCCCATCCGTGAATAAGACCAACGAGTTGTGCATTCCGAGATGCCATTCTGCACACCTCTGTTGTACTGCGCCATTGTTTGTGGCCCGCCTGTTAGCTTACATGATTCTTGCCATTCTTCTTTGACCTCTCATCAACGAGCTGTTTTCGCCCACAGGACTGCCGCTGACTGGATGATTTTTGTTTGTCGCACCATTCTCTGTAAACCTTAGACACTGTCGTGCATGAAAAGCCCAGGAGGCCGTCCGTTTCTGAGATACTGGAACCGGCGCCTGGCACCGACCATCATACCACGCTCAAAGTTGCTTAGGTCAATCGTTTTGCCCATTCTAACATTAAATCGAACAGTCCCTGAATGCCTCGATGCCTGTCTGCCGGCTTTATATAGCAAGCCACGGCCACGTGACTCATGGTCTGTAGGAGCGAACCATTTTAGTGAATGGGTGGTGTACCTAAAAAAACTGGCCACTGTGTAGTTCATCAAGTGTAGAGTTTACGTTAGCCGATAATTGACAGCTTTAGGCCGATAAATAAAATAGTTGCCGACCAAATTGACTGGGAGAAAGAAAAAAATACAATCTCATTGCAAAATAATGCTTTTTATTCATTGATGGAAATACCAGTCGATTGAAATACATTTGCCTGTCATGCTCATCGGTCTATAGATTAATTTGCATAATGTACTGGAATTTTCGTTAGTCATCATGCATCTTATTTATCACACGTGCATAGCATACAACGCCTATTTTGAGCGGAATATCAACTACAGACAGCGCTAGACCTGCTGCAGCTCCTCAGCCCGTTTCTGCTGGAGTGAAACATGCTTTTATACACCCAGTCATTGCGCAACTATTCTAAATGCAATCACGTGTTAAAAGCAGTTTTGATGGGCACGATTAAAAAGAGCTACTATTTGTATTTCTCAACTGGTAATTGAAGCTCGCCTCCCATTGGCCATTCAAGTCCATAGGCAACGGTAGGCAGGATATCAGCATGTCACCCACCACTTTGCAATCTGAGCTGGGGGCAGTATGCATTTTTTAAAAACATTTACTGTACTTCATTATTTGAAACCTGGATGTTTTACTTCATATTATGAGGCATGTCTTACCTTGATTCAAAGTAGCCTATAGGCAAAATCCCACCATAGAAACGTGGAGCCAATTATTTTATAAAGGCTTTCTTTCATTGTCCAGAAGCCAAAGGCAAAATCCTAGTCAATCCAACCCATCCTAGTTGTTGCATCTTTAGATTCCCCCTCTTTCTAAGTTTCTAACTGAGATTTTCATCTCTGTCACATATGGAACCACTCGCATCAGGTGCGCTGTTTAGAATTTTCCCGCTAATTACATTTTGGCAAATGTTTGAAAATGTTGGTTTATAGGCTGCTTCATTAAATTAGTGGCATGTTCTGTGAAGATTAATTACCATTATCTAAATGTGATATCTGTCATTCTGAGCACCGTGGGTGGACACCCTAATGGGTTGGTTATGCACCCAATGTATATAGGTCCAGTACATTTCTGAATTGGCCGGTAAATTAAAATCTTCCCGGTCACATTGTCCGGTGCCACATTTTCCTAACGGAAACCCTGGACTAGCCCTAGTATAGATCTGGCTGGTTCACAGAGCAACACTTGTGATCTATGTGGTTGTTTTACCTACTTTAGTTGAATGCACTGTTTGTAAATCGCTCTGAATAACATTAACTTGGAGCAACAACAAACCACAGGTACTGCTAGGCTACATTGTATCCCACAATTGTCATGGCTGCAGCATTATAGCTTGCCTAGCTCCCCGAAACGTTTTCAAGGCTGCAGCTGCATTGAGAGTCATTTCACAATGCACGCACGCACGCCCACACACACACAGAGACACACACACCTCTGGCCTGTTCCTCTGTATGCAGTACTAGAGGGTGTGCAGGCTGAGTGGCTGTGACACATTATCTGCACGGCTCAAATAGGCCTCCACGCCCACATACTGTAGCTGTTAATGAGACGGATCCATCAGAACATAGCAGGGGAATGTGCTCTCCTGTTCTCTGCCAGACACAGAAGGAGAGAGCAAGAGTGTGCTAGATCAGAGAGAGGGAGAGAGAGAAAGCGAAAGAGAGGGAACGAGAGAGTACCAGAGAGAGAAAGCGAGACATTGGAGAGAGAGATGTAGCGAGGGAGAGATCGGAGAGTGAGAGATAGAGAACAGAGCTCTACGTTGATGAGTCTTGTGGTATCCGTTTTAAATGTGCTGTTATTAGCTCCACGGCTGTTTAGATTTTAGGCAGTGTAGATGCAATAAGATATTTAAGAAATAAGAAAGTTCTGCATGAACTCATGCTTGTCACTGTAGTTTTGTGTTGAGGAACAAAATCCAAAATATTTTTCATGGAGTGACCCTTTGAGCACAACCTTTCCAATCTGTGTCATCTTGCGCCAAAGCACCTGATCTCGCCTCCTCCCGCCTACCTTCCATGTATTTCCATTGTTAGAGCGGTCACTCGACTATCTTGTCAACATAATAGAAAATCTTTGGTACAACCAACTACAAGGTTCTACCAATGGTGCTAGTCTCCTTTCCCAAAGTTCACAGGTTTTTCAGAAATCCTGGTTGGAGGATTCTCAGAGGATAAGCAGGGAGGGAATCCTCCAACTGGGAATGGTGCAACCAGGAATTCAGAAAAACCTGGGAACTTTTTTCAGAATCTCCTTGCACACAATTGCTGAGGGCAGAACAACAAAAATGAGAGAAGACAGAAGAACACAAAGAGAACAGAGAGAAATTAGAGCAAGAGATGGATAGATGCGCTGCGTTGTGACATCCCACACTAGTACTCTGAGCTCAATTCTAAATCTGGCGGATTTTACGGCGGTTTCGAGATTTTCAGATCATGCGCCTATAACACTAGACTTATATACCAGAGTTTGTAGGCCACAACTCATGAGCAGTTAGGGTGGTAAATCCTAGCTGTACTGACAGTGTGCCATTTGGGTCACACAGTCAGGGTTAAGATGACCTGGTAGAGGCCAGCTAAGGGTAAGTGGATTCTGGAGACCAGGCTCTGGACATTTGAGAGGGGACATGGTCCGCCCTTCCAACCTTGATGATCCATAAAGGAACTGAGAGAAAGAACATCCTATTTGGGTTAATGTACCACTCTGTTCCATAATCTCAGTTTCCGAACAACACTGGCTTTGCCTTTTACTTCACACCCAATGCTGTATTCACCAAACAACAACTACAGATCTATACAACAAAGCCAACTTTCCCACATTTCAGCTTCCCCAACAGTACTGGCTTTTACCACTATTCCATTACTCCACAGATTATTGTTTCACTGCTCCATATACCTTGACATATCTGGCCAATGCAACAATTCTAAGGCTCCTATCTACAGTCTTGAAATAATATACACTGTTGGATTTACTTTGAAGATTGATATTTGTTTGAGACGCTATATGAATACAATTTAATATAGATACTTAAGCTCGGCATTGGCTGTGTTGAGGTTTACACACTCGTAGTTACAAATAGATGCACGCCATTGACATTCCTGAGAGGCCACAGGTCTGTTATTGACAATTACCAACTAGCATACCAGCGATATTCTGAGAACCAAAAGTTGTCATCGCACAAAAGGCAGATAAAAGGAGATTAGTCACTCACTGTTCTTGGAGGATAAAATCAACGTTCTCCTGAGACACCTGTCCCGTCACGGGGTGCCGGAACGCCGTGGTCCTCTGGTTATGGCTATGAGAGGAACAGAGGAGAAGAGAGGGAAGAGTGGTGGGGAATGGATGGAGGAGGAGAGAGGGGGAAAAACAGAGTGGAACAAAATTAGCATCGCTGGCTATCAAATCAGTCTGCGGTCATTGCGTTGGATTTTCACCCCCTTCCACTCACATGTAGACACAAGCGGATCATTCTCTAGATCATTCTCTAGGGGGTTTCAAATGCCCCCTAACCCTCTACTCTCGCCCCCCTGACTTTCTCAGGCGTGTGTAGAATGTGTGGGGTGGCGGTGGCCCCCTGTCCTGGACAGCTCGTATGATCTCGCCCTAAAGTGTCAGGCTCAGCACTAAATTCTGGACACACACACACACACACACACAGAGAGATCGGTCAGGCCAGGCAGGGCCTCCATTGATTTCGACCTCAGCCAGTGATTCAGGGCCTGCGTCCCTAGGCTATTCCCTATAAGAACTACTGCACTACATAGGGAATAGGGTGCCATTTGGGACACAGACAGGCCCTCTATCAGGGGTGTAAAAGCATTCCACTGCCAAGGGGATAAACAAAGAAGGGGTGGTGGCAGGAGGGCTGGTCAACGCTTTGCTTTGGAAATACTTTGAAGGTAAATGGCACACAATGTTTTCCAACTATACACAGTCTACAACACTCGACTCTTGTCTCGTGGGAGCTCGCAGGGTGAGGTTGAGTTGGAAAATCGGTTAACTGCCAGCGATAAGGTTGATGACAAGTGTTCCATTTATGAAACACAATCACTCACAGTGTAACTCACGCTAAATGAATCATTCAAGTTTTTAAAATGTTTTTTAAATGAATTTTAAAAAACATACAATCCACCTGCAGTGAAGCCGCTCAACATTTACATTCGATTTTAGTAATTTAGCAGACGCTCCCATCCAGAGCAACCCACAGGAGCAATCAGGGTGAAGTGCCCCGCTCAAGGGCACATCGACATATTCACCATCCAGTCCACTCGTGGGACCCGAACCAGCGAGTGTTGACATCTAATAATAACTAGAGAAGAAATGTGTGTAGCATCTTCTGATATCGCAAAGCCAATCATACATACATACTAAGTTCAGTTAGTCTTCAACAGGTATTGTTGTTGCTTGCTATGTAGGTTAAGTCAGTCCCTTTCAGAACATAAAGGCAGATTTGGATCTTTAGGGAGATCGCTGACAAAATCACAATTTGCAGCGCTTCGTCCCCAGATATCTCAGAGTACCAGGAAGCTCTAATGCATTCCTCTTCTTCCAGGGGTTAGGATGTAATCAGTTAGGCTCTGCGTACACACCACCAAGCCTGCATCCCAAATGGCACCCCATTCCCTATATAGTGCACTAATTTCGAACCGGGGCCCATAGGGCTCTGGGCAAAAGTAGTGCACTATGTAGGGAATAGGCTTCCATTTGGGATGCAGGCCAAGTGACTTCAAAACAAGCCTTTATAGGGCACACGTCGCACAACACCCTCCCAATAGATTCCCTCCATCAAATCCCTGTACGGGAGCTGCTGCGGTCCCTGTTCCTGTTCCTGTCCCTGTAGGAGCTGATGTGGAGTGACGGCTGAGAGCTCACGTCCTGGTTTTAAGGAAGGAAATAAGCACTCCGGTCCAATACACACAGGGATGTGTGAAGTGGCTGCTGTGCTGTTAGTTGTCTTGACAGAGGCTGCATCCCAAATGGCACCAAAAGAAGTGCACTAAATATGGAATAGGGTGCCATTTGGGACGCTGCCAGAGTTATGTTTCTCACAGGCAAATACGCACAATGCTCTAGATACGAGTATGTCTCAGGGGACACTATTGGGGTCTACATTATCATAGACAATTATCTTAGAAAAGTTTGTACTGCTGTCTATGCAGATAGGCATAAGTATTAGCGATATTGGCTGAACAGGAATTAATACTTTTATAGTACTTGAGTAATAGCGCTGTCCAGGGGATGGCAGTGGCACCCACCCTCCACAGTATTTTTAGCCATGCGCTAAAATGGTGACGTGCTCACAGATCCTCATCAAATTCAACAGCAAATGTAATGTTACACTGAGGTCATCACAAATCGTTGCATTACTAGTAAACAACCAGTGCCAGTCTCAGGGCCCAGAGACATTACAACAGGGAAAATCACTGTGTTTTTGCCTGCTACTAACTTTTCAATAAAACATTTGACCCATCATGGAAAAGCCCATTGAGAAATGGTTTCAATCCTTTAGAATTTAAATTGTCTGTTTCCATCTATGTTAACGTATATTGAATTCACTTTAAATTCATGGTTAACTCTATGGAATGTCTTTGGGACCGCCAGATGGAACATTTTATAGCACAGATGTTCCCACCACACCATCTCAGGCAATTCTTATCCATGACGTCTAACATACAGTGCATTCGGAAGGTATTTAGACCCCTTTACTTTTTCCACATTTTGTTACGTTACAGCCTTATTCTAAAATTGATTAAATAAACAATTTTCCTCAATCTACACACAATACCCCATAATGACAAAGCGAAAAACGTTTTTGAAAATTTTGCAAATGTATTAAAAATAAAACAGAAATACCTTTTTTACATACTGTAAGTATTCAGACCCTTTGCTATGAAACTTGAAATTGAGCTCAGGTGCATCCTGTTTCCATTGATCATCCTTGAGATGTTTCTACAACTTGGAGTACACTGGTAAATTCAATTGATTGGACATGATTTTGAAAAGGCACACATCTGTCTATATAAGGTCCCACAGTTGATAGTGCATGTCAGAGCAAAAACCAAGCCATGAGGTCCAGAGTTCCTCTGTGGAGATGGGAGATTGCCAAAAAGGCACCTAAAGGACTCTCAGACCATGAGAGACAAGATTGTCTGGTCTGATGAAACCAAGATTTAACTAATTGACCTGAATGCCAAGTGTCACGTCTGGAGGACGGTGAAGCATGGTGGTGGCAGCATCATGCTGTGGGGATGTTAGATATTACTGCACTGCTGGAGCTAGGAACATAAGCATTTCGCTGCACCTGCGGTAACATCTGCAAATCTATGTACGCGACCAATTAACTTTGATTTGGGTATTTTGGGGTTGTTTCTAGTAGTTTCCGGTATTTTGAGGGTAGCTGTTTACAGTAGTTTCTGGTATTTTGGAGGTATCTGTTTGGAGTAGTTTCTGGTATTTTGGGTTGTTTCAGGTATTTTGGGGGTAGCTGTTTCCGGTAGTTTCTGGTATTTTGGGTTGTTTCTGTTAGTTTCTGGTTTGGGGTAATAAGTAAGACTACATAAATGTTAACTCTCTAATTATCTGGCTTTGAAAATGTTGTGGAAGAACCTAAACAGAGCCACAGGTGAAGCAGACTCAGTCTGCATCATAACAACAGATAACATCCCTTTAAGAAAAAATTTTTATCTCATGGTGAGAGAAATAACCCATTCCACACTGGCTTTAACGCTGAGCTCAACCCTCTACATGTACGGTGTGGTATTTACCTACAGTGCTGAGGGGGTACGTAAGGACACTCGAGTCTTGACTGGCACATCAAGGGAGGTAAACATTAATGTAAACAAATGTTGGTTACTAGGCTCCCATGCCCCCACCCCTTCATCCCTATACAGTTGACTTAATAACCTCTTAGAATGTGTGTGTGTGTGTGTGTGTGTGTGTGTGTGTGTGTGTGTAGTAGTAGTAGTAGTAGCAGTACATCTAACATCAGCAAGCGCTGCTCAATAAGTAGGGGTGTGAACGTTTAAACTTTTAAACAAAATTGGGATCCTTATTGTCGAGTAAAATCCCTAAACGAAAAACAATGTTTTTTTTATGTAGATGCAGAACGTAAACAGCATAGTGGGTCTTTTTCCGCATCAACTACGAGCGTTGAAGCGCAAAGCTCAACTTCTCCACTGTTTTGGTGCCCTGGCTACCACACTGAACAGCGTGAAGTGAAAACCGTGCACATGCGCAGATACTGTGTGTGACTGTGTGAGTGCGAAGTATTGCATCTCGCTCACCTCAATATCCTAGCCTATTAATTGATGATAGGCCCTGCTTGACTGAAGTTGCTTGAAATTGCAATCCAAGAAATTGCGAGATACAGCATTTCATTGCATTGCGAAATTGGTTCTGACTGTCTGCCTGGTGGCCGACTTGCCTATACGGTGCCCCTCCCCTCTCTCTCCATCCCTCGCCATGAAAGATGCGAGTGCTTGTGTTCTCGGAAGTATGGCAACAAATCAGTCTCCTCTGTTCCAAAAATACTGAATCTTAGGAGTCCATTCCTAGTGGAATCGAATCTTGACACTCAGAAATGGCAGTAGACGCCGGGAGTCGACATGCAAGGAGTCAAGGAATCAATTAATTTGGAGTTGACGCTCCACCACTACGTCATCATCGTTAACAGTTGGAAAAATGGCAGAGAAAAGCCAGCGACAGCAGCAAAAGTTCTTTATTTCTGGCCATTTTGAGCCTGTAATCGAACCCACAATTGCTGATGTTCCAGATACTCAACTAGTCTCAAGAAGGCCAGCTTTATTGCTTCTTTAATCAGCACAACAGTTTTCAGCTGTGCTAACATAATTGCAAAAGGGTTGTCTAATGATCAATTAGCCTTTTAAAATGATAAACTTGGATTAGCAAACACAGCGTGCCATTGGAACACAGGACTGATGGTTGCTGATAATGGGCCTCTGTACGCCTATGTAGATATTCCATTAAAAATCAGCCGTTTACAGCTACAATAGCCATTTACAACATGAACAATGTCTACACTGTATTTCTGATCAATTTGATGTTATTTTAATGGACAAAAAAAATTGCTTTTCTTTTGAAAACAAGGACATTTCTAAGTGACCCCAAACTTTTGAACGGTAGTGTATACACACACACACACACACACACACACACACACACACACACACACACACACTGCCTTCGGAAAGTATTCAAACCCCTTGACTTTTTCCACATTTTGTTATGTTTCAGCCTTATTCTAAAATGGATTCAATTGTTTTTTCCCTCATCAATCTACACACAATACACCATAATGACAAAGCAAAAACAGGTTAGGAAATGTTTGCTAATTTGAAATATCACATTTACATAAGTATTCAGACCCTTTACTCAGTACTTTCTTGAAACACCTTTGGCAGCGATTACAATACTTTGAGAAGTTAAATGAGAAAGAGATGCTAACTTTGCGAGGTGGAATTGAGGTACAGCAATGGTAGTACAGGTACAATGCTTAACCATCTGAAAGTGACGCACCGTGAGATCCAAACCGTTGTTGGCAGCAGCATTGTGAATTCACGTGGAACTGTATGCATTTTTCTTATCGTAAAAAAATACAAAAACAACACGTTAACAATTTTTTTTCCATTTGTCACATCCCTATAACTCACACAACCTAAAACCAGTATTTAACCTACATTCTCCTAACCTGCTGCCATTTCAGACTGAATTCAAGTCTCCCATGGGTGTGAAAAGTGTGTGTGTGTGTGTTTACTGTAAAAGCAGGATGCTGTGTTTGGTTAGCGGTGATATTGAAGTGCTGTGATCTGTCAGGGGCTCTGTATTGAGGCCTGTCAGGACACGGTCAGCATCAAAGGGCTGTTTTTGTTGCGCATACACACACACACACACACACACACACACACACACCTGTTACTGCACTGCCTCTCTGATCTCCGCAGCAAATACACATTTCCCTTCAACAAAACCAGCCACCATTTCTACCACAAGCTCAGGAGCGTCAATAAAACCAAACACACACACTTCTCCTATAATAGGCCTTGGCTTAACAGTTTCCTTTTTTTCTCATCCAGTACAGTATGCATTTCCCTCTGAGAAACCATCATTCTCCTATATCAAAACCACTATCACTGAGTGAGAGAGAGAGAGGCTAAAAGGTCATACAAGTAACAACCTGTGAAAATCCTTCTGTGCATGGTTGTGCACTGAAGCAAGTAGTACACTACATAGGGAATAGGGTGCATTTTGGGACACAAACCATGCTGCAAACTGCTCTCTGTCTGGCGGTTCTCTGCTTTAAGTTCCTACAGTGCCTTGCAAAAGTTTTCATCTCCCGTTTTTCCTATTCTGTTGCATTACAACCTGTAATTTAAATAGATTTTTATTTGGATTTCATGTAATGGACATACACAAAATAGTCCAAATTGGTGAAGTGAAATGAAAAAAATAACTTGTTTAAAATAATTCTAAAAAATAAATAACAGAAAAGTGGTGCGTGCATATGTATACCCTTTGCTACGAAGCCCCTAAATAAGATCTGGTGCAACCAATTACCTTCAGAAGTCACATAATTAGTTAAATACAGTCCAACAGTGTGCAATCTAAGTGTCACATGATCTGTCACATGATCTCAGTATATATTGTGATGTCACGAGAGGCTACACAGCTTTCAGCGGGATTGCTCAAGTAGTGCAAGGAGACCAGGTTCAACCAAAACAAGGATTTTATTAAAGGTCTTGGGAAACTAACGAAAGTATAACACAATACTGTTCTCTGGTGGCTCTTAAGGGTTAACAGTTCAGGGATGTCTCTTCCACATCCAAAATCATAACTCTCCTCGCTCAAATAACTTTTCCCCCAGTCTTACTGTCTTCCACGTTGCAGCTAGTGGCCAACCCAGCAAAAACGTCCTTCCAAATGTCCCACACGTATTTCCACAGGTGCATATATCCAAAGGTGAGTATTTCCCAAAGGTAAGTATCTCCAAATCCTTATATTCCTCATGGAAGTGGACGTGCAGCACTCTTGTCCTCCAGAGAGCCCAGGTTGGAGACTGTGTCTCTTCCCCTTCCCAAACCTTCAGCTCATCAGCTCCTCATTTGTTTCAGCTGCGTGGGAAGATTGGCCATAGAGGGTTGGAGTTCCCGACCATACCAGCAGATGGAGCCATAGCTGTCTGGGTTTGCAGCCATCTCAGGGGATGTAACGTCCCTCCAGGACACAGCCTCTCGTGACATCACACATCCCCCCTCCTCGGGACCGACGTCCCTCGTCGGGGTAAAGGCAGCGAAGAAGGCATCACGCCGGGAGAGGGCGTCCGCATTGCCGTGGTGCTTGCCAGACTGCTCTCTCTTCAACTCCTCCAACTCTAGGACCAGGGACTCAGCCTCCTGTTGTCTCTCCTTGAGTTTCTTACTGAAGGCATCAGCCTTGGTTTTAGCAGAGTTTAGCTTCTGTTGAGCAGCTTTCAGTTCCTTCTCTCTCTCTGCCTCCGCATTCTTCATCTTGTTCTCCAACACCTTGTACTTCTCCTCTGCCTTCTTCTGGACCTCCCTTACTACTGCGCAGGGTCTCCTCACACTCCTCGATGGTCCTGCGCAGCCTCTCCAGCTCCTCCTGTTGCTTAGGGGAAGGAGCTCTGTTGGAGTTTAGCCTGGAGGATATCTAACTCTTCTGTCTTCATGTCTAACTGTTGCTTTAACAAACGATACCTCTCAGCGGTCCCCTTCAGACCAGACAGTTCTTTGTCCAGATTCTGTAGCTCCGTCTCTGTGTCGGTCTGGGCACCTGCCATCCCTATCAGAGCCCGGGCGGGGAGTGAGTAATTGGAGGATTGCACCGGAGCCTTCCCAGGATGAGTCTTGCCTCTCCGTTTCCGAGGTACTCGGGTTATCCTCTCCTGAGACTCTCTCCAGAGTGGGTAAAAGGCTGGGCAGTCTCGTCCAATTGGGACAGGGGACGGGGAGGGAATCAACCACCCCACGCCCCGTCGTGTGTATGGTTCCCCGTGTGCTGGTCATTGTAAGTTCAGTAATGGGGTATTCTCTGGTGTCCCCATGGACACAGGGGAAACTGGGAGGACTTTCCCGGGGTCAGACACGTTGGGCCCACCAAATCCTTACGCACCAGGGTGGCCCGGCTACCAGAATCCAGTAAGGCCTCCACATCATGGTGATTCACAGTTACCGGGCAGGTGGGGGGGTCGATCTGGGCCGCCATCTACGACTCCCAAGAGCGAGGCAAAGCGGTGTGTGGGTGCTGAGCTGGAGGACTCCGCAGTGGGCAGGTTCATCGGCTGGTTTCCCACACTGCCAGGAGATATGTCCCATCTCCCACACCGGTAACACTGTCGAGTTTCCCCCTCCTGGTGTACTCTTCTTGGACCCGCCTGGTTTCTGGCTCCCCCTGGAGCCGGGATAGTCCTGACGTGGCTGGGTTCGAGACCTCAGGGGTCCTTTGGACGGGTTCTTCCCATTTGTGGTGGGGCCGCCCTCCTGGGGTCTTTTCGAAGCATTCAGCATCTCCGCTGTGGCCTGGTACTTTTCCACAGCTTCCACGGTCAGATCAGCCGTGGTCAAGGCCTGTTGACTGATGAACCGTTTTGCCTCATAAGGCAGGGCGCGTGAGGTAACGATCCACCACAACGGCCTCCACCACCGCCGCTGCTGTATTCCTCTGCGGATCCAGCCATTTCCTTGCGATTCGGACAAGTTCATGCATCTGCGCCCGAGGAGGTTGGTCTGGTTGGAAGGTCCAGCTGTGAAAGCGCTGGGCCATACCAAACTTTGTGAGTCCATATCTGCTGAGGATCTCAGACTTCAGGGCATCATAGTCAGTAACCTGGTCAGGGCCCAGGTCCCGGACAGCATTCAGCGATTCCCCGGTTAGAAAGGGGGGCTAACAGACCAACCCACTGTTGCTTGGGCCAGGCTTCCCTAGTGGCCGTGGCCTCAAATGCATGCAGGTATGCCTCAATGTCATCCGGTAGCTCCCATCTTAGATATAAAGTCACTTGCCTTTATTGGGCGGGTATTTTGGACCACCCTCTGTCTCTGCAACTGCAACTCCTCTGCCTTCAGAAGGTTGGCTTTCTTTTGCTCCTCCAAGAGAGCCACGTTTGCTTGCATCTGGGCTTGCTGGCCAGCAACAAGGGCTTTCAATATGTCCTCCATTCTCAGTCGGGCGGGAGCCTACGGCCAACTTGGAAAACTGGGTGATCAAACCTTCGGTATCCTCCTCTGACATGCACTATTAACGCTTGAGCGTGCCTGTATTCTCCACCATCTGTGATGTCACGAGAGGCTACACAGCTTTCAGCGGGATTGCTCAAGTAGTGCAAGGAGACCAGGTTCAACCAAAACAAGGATTTTATTAAAGGTCTTGGGAAACTAACAGTATAACACAATACTGTTCTCTGGTGGCTCTTAAGGGTTAACAGTTCAGGGATGTCTCTTCCACATCCAAAATCATAACTCTCCCCTCGCTCAAATAACTTTTCCCCAGTCTTACTGTCTTCCACGTTGCAGCTAGTGGCCAACCCAGCAAAAACGTCCTTCCAAATGTCCCACGCGTATTTCCACAGGTGCATATATCCAAAGGTGAGTATTTCCCAAAGGTAAGTATCTCCAAATCCTTATATTCCTCATGGAAGTGGACGTGCAGCACTCTTGTCCTCCAGAGAGCCCAGGTTGGAGACTGTGTCTCTTCCCTTCCCAAACCTTCAGCTCATCAGCTCCTCATTTGTTTCAGCTGCGTGGGAAGATTGGCCATAGAGGGTTGGAGTTCCCGACCATACCAGCAGATGGAGCCATAGCTGTCTGGGTTTGCAGCCATCTCAGGGGGATGTAACGTCCCTCCAGGACACAGCCTCTCGTGACATCACAATATACACACACCTGTTCTGAAAGGCCCCAGAGTCTGCAACACCACTAAGCAAGGGGCACCACCAAGCAAGTGGCACCATGAAGACCAAGGAGCTCTCCAAACAGGTCAGGGACAAAGTTGTGGAGAAGTACAGATCAGGGTTGGGTTATAAAAAAAGATCTGAAACTTTGAACATCCCACGGAGCACCATTAAATCCATTATTAAAAAATTGAAAGAATATGGCACCACAACAAACCTGCCAAGAGAAGGCCGCCCACCAAAACTCACGGACCAGGCAAAGAGGGCATTAATCAGAGAGGCAACACCGGGATGCTGACCTTCTAGGCAGAGTGGCAAAGAAAAAGCCATATCTCAGACTGGCCAATAAAAAAAAAAGATTAAGATGGGCAGTCTGAGATATGGCTTTTTCTTTGCAACTCTGCCTAGAAGGTCAGCATCCCGGAGTCGCCTCTTCACTGTTGACGTTGAGACTGGTGTTTTGCGGGTACTATTTAAATGAACCTGCCAGTTGAGGACCTGTGAGGCGCCTGTTTCTCAAACTAGACACTAATGTATTTGTCCTCTTGCTCAGTTGTGCACCGGGGCCTCCCACTCCTCTTTCTATTCTGGTTAGAGACAGTTTGCGCTGATCTGTGAAGGCAGTAGTACACAGCATTGTACGAGATCTTCAGTTTCTTGGCAATTTCTCGCATGGAATAGCCTTCATTTCTCAGAACAAGAATAGACTGACGAGCATTGAGTCTTCTTGGGTATGACGCTACAAGCTTGGCACACCTGTATTTGGGGAGTTTCTCCCATTCTTCTCTGCAGATCCTCTCAAGCTCCGTCAGGTTGGATGGGGAGCGTTGCTGCACAACTATTTTCAGGTCTCTCCAGAGATGTTCGACTGGGTTCAAGTCCGGGCTCTGGCTGGGCCACTCAAGGACATTCAGAGACTTGTCCCGAAGCCACTCCTGCATTGTCTTGGCTGTGTGCTTAGGGTTGTTGTCCTGTTGGAAGATGAAGCGTCGCTCCAGTCTGAGGTCCTGAGCGCTCTGGAGCAGGTTTTCATCAAGGATCTCTCTGTACTTTGCTCCTTTCATCTTTGCCTCAATCCTGACTAGCCTCCCAGTCTCTGCCGCTGAAAAACATCCCCACAGCATGATGCTGCCACCACCGTGATTCACCGTAGGGATGGTGCCAGGTTTCCTCCAGACGTGACGCATGGCATTCAGGCCAAAGAGTTCAATCTTGGTTTCATCAAACCAGAGAATCTTGTTTCTCATGGTCTGAGAGTCTTTAGGTGCCTTTTGGCAAACTCCAAGCGGGCTGTCATGTCTGGCCACTACCATAAAGGCCTGATTGGTGGAGTGCTGCAGAGATGGTTGTCCTTCTGGAAGCTCATCACCACAGTGGAACTCTGGAGCTCTGTCAAAGTGACAGTCGGGTTCTTTGTCACCTCCCTGACCAAGGCCCTTCTCCCCAGATTGCTCAGTTTGGCCGGGGGGCAGCTCTAGGAAGAGTCTTGGTGGCTTCCATTTCAGAATGTGGAGGCCATTGTGTTCTTGGGGACCTTCAATGCTGCAGACATTTTTTGGTACCCTTCCCTAGATCTGTGCCCTGACACAATCATGTCTCGGAGCACTACAGACAATTCCTTCGACCTCATGGCTTGGTTTTTGTTCCGACATGCACTGTCAACTGTGGGACCTTACATACACAGCTGTGTGCCTTTTCAAATCATGTCCAATCAATTGAATTTACCACACGTGGACTCCAATCAAGTTGTACAAAGATCTCAAGGATGATCAATGGAAACAGAATGCACCTGAGCTCAATTTCGAGTCTCATAGCAAAGTACTGAATATTTATGTAAATAAGGTATCTGTTCTTTATTTTTAATATATTTGGAAACATTTCTACAAACCTGTTTTCACTTTGTCATTATGGGGTATTGTGTGTAGATTGCTGAGAAAAAAATAATATTTAATCAATTTTAGAAAAACGCTGTAACGTAACAAAATGTGGAAGAAGTCAAGGGGTCTGAATACTTTCCGAAGGCACTGTTTATGGCTATTTCAGCCACACCCGTTGCTGACAGGTGTATAAAATTGAGCACACCACCATGCAATCTCCATAGACAAACATTGGCAGTAGAATGGCTTACTGAAGAGCTCAGTGACTTTCAACGTGGCACCGTAATAGGATGCCACCTTTCCAACAAGTCAGTTTGTCTAATTTCTGCCCTGCTAGAGCAGCCCGGTCAACTGTAAGTGCTGTTATTGTGAAGTGGAAACGTCTAGGAGCAACAACGCTCAGCCGCAAAGTGGTAGACCACACAAGCTCACAGAAAGGGACCGGAACTGGAAGCAACATCAGCACAATAACTGTTCGTCGGGAGCTTCATGAAATGGGTTTTCGTGGCCGAGTAACCGCACACAAGCCTAAGATCACCATGCGCAATGCCAAGGGTCAGCTGAAGTGGTGTAAAGATCGCCGCCATTGGACTCTGGAGCAGTGGAAACGTGTTCTCTGGAGTGATGAATCACGCATCACCATCTGGCAGGCCGACAAACTAATCTGGGTTTGGCGGATGCCAGGAGAACACTACCTGCCCCAAGGCATAGTGCCAACTAAAGTTTGGTGGAGGAGGAATAATGGTCTGGGGCTGTTTTTCATGGTTTGGGCTAGGCCCCTTAGTTCCAGTGGAGGGAAATCTTAACGCTACAGCATACAATGACATTCTAGACGATTCTGTACTTCCTACTTTGTGGCAACATACGTGTGTGTGTGTATATGTGTGTGTATAAGTTGGCGTGTGTAATGCAATGTGGGTGCGTGCATGCGTGGTGTCATAGACAGACATTTAAAGTAGCCCTTTGAGTGGAGCTGCAATGTAGGCTCTGAATCATACAGCTAATAATTAGCCTTCCATCCCACACACTGGCTTTTGTTAAATGGATGAAGAGGCTCAGGTGTCATCAGAAGTTGAGAACTCAGAACACCAGCACTCTCCTCCAAAAGAACACTGTTTTAACACCGACTTTGAACTATTGGTAAAAGCACAGATTGATTTCGACAGTCGGGTAGTTAGGACTGGATATACAAGCCCCCACACACAACCATCACACGCAGACCACATACAGTATGTACACGTGCGTACACACATGTAGCCTACACGTACACACACAAGTAAACGTGCATGTACACGTACAAGTGAATGAGCACACGATCACGCACACAACCCTGCCAAAGACTAAAGGGTATCATGTATGATGAGTGAGTCCACTAGGTTGAATTACACAAAGCCAAAGTCAAATACAGTGGGAGCTGTTTTTCCACAAAAATGACAATAACTTACCATTTGCATGACAATTAATCCAGAATTCCATTATCGTCACAGCCCTATGTACATTTACCAAAACTATAAAAACAACACACCTCCCAGAAATGTTATCTAAGGTTACTGTGCATGACAGTACAGCAACTGTCAACTTTATCACAGTTAAGCTCACTAAAGCCATTCCCTCTCCCTCAATGACATTGTTGTCACCTAAATGAGAACACCTCTTCCTCTTTAAATCTTAAATCAAATCCCAGCTAAAGCTAGCACGTCCACACCTGACTGTACTATCACAATAGATCAATGGTTAGCTTGTGTAACTGCACCGCACAACCCGCTGAAGATAGCCTACAATACTGTATATAATAACCAAGCAAAGCCCCAGCTCACCAAAGCGACTTGCTGCTACATCTTCCGAATACAAACTGCAACTCAGCTGAACTATGACAGTAGCTACAGTTCTAGCCCCGTTTCAGAGCTGCTTCGGTTGGTTTCCCTAGAGCTGGTGCCACTAGGCAGTTAGCTCCTACAGCTCCAGCATTGCCCCCGCGGTCAATGTCGCCTCAGTAACCCAATAGCTCAGTTCCACCTTGCCCCTCTCTCTCTCTGCCTCTCGCTCTCCCTAGATTGCTGGAACTCAGTGCAATCAGTGAGCACTAACAAAATAGTTTTTTTTAAATGGTTCAATTAAAGTTAAGGGTTAAATCAAGCTGGCCTCTTACCTGCTTCCACATGGCTACGGTTCTGGCTTTCCCTCTGCTGGTCTGTGGGTGTGTATGAGCTATTCCTGTGTTTAGCGGGGAGTGGGTAAAGTACCATTACAGTAGCTAGGTCCTGTCATAGGGAGGAGGGAAAGGGGGGAATACTATCTGAGCCGCACCTCACTCTCTCATTCCCTCTCTCTCCCTCTTTGGCTTCTCAGTACGACTGCACTGCTGCCTGGGATTTCATTCACATACAGTGAGAGGCAGTGACAATATAGCCTTGTTCCAAACTACCACGGTCTCACGTCCCCCTATACAGCGCAGGCAGAAAGCTATGGGCATTGGCACATGGAGAAAGTAGGCCCATTTATCAGTGTGGGCCGGCTGTGTGTAGAATCCTATCTGTGTGTGTCTGGCGGCACAAATCACTTTAATGAGGGTTACTAACCACGCAGGATGAGCATGGGCCATTATACGCCCATTTTACCATCTCCTCTGTAACAAGCCCCTTCGGAAATATCATATGCTATTTTGGGGCGTTTGTTTTGCAGCAAACTCCAAGTCCTTTAAGACTGGGCCCCTCAGAGGTATTTTGTGTTCACCTCAAATAAATATCAGGAGGTTGTCTTGGCAGTGACTTCAAAAAGCCTTTGTTGCAAAGAACTGGAAAAGCTAACGGTCAGCTTGTTCCTTTCATATGAATCCACAATTTCAAACTTTATTTGTCCATCTGTTACGACGGAAATGTGTCTTCTGCTCTGCTCTCACGCACAATAGAAATGTGCGCGCAAACACAGACATGTACACACACAGTATGCCTTCATATCTCCATGTTACCAAGCCTCCATATTCTCCTCTATACCCAACTAACTATTCCCTCCCATCTCCATTGTCCTTTCGATAAAGTATAACTTGTGGGATTGCTTTCACCCTAGGGCTTGACGTCACAGCCTAACCCTAACCAAGCAGCCTGATGCATTAAAGTGGTGTTTGGCATTGTGGCACTCAGGAAAGCTTTTGTTTGGCCAGCTTGTAACCAGTGCCAGCCCCCCCTCTCCTGTTTCACTGTGGCCCTGAACAACAAGGGCATCTCCAGCACAAGAGCTGGGGAAGGGGGCATGGCGGGCACTCAATGCTGGTGACAGCCTGGCATCGCTGCTATGCTGCGACAACCTTGTGCAACATGCTGTTGATGGCAGAACATGCCAACACTGAGGCGGCCATTTTGCATTGAGAGGTTTGTGTATTGCAACCCCCATTGTCTAGCTGGTGTGATATGTTTATCAACTGTGTGTTGATGCCACCAAAACAAGCAAGAGATCTGAAGTCCAGGTGTCTCGTGACCCCAAAATGTTGAGGGTTATGCACAGTCTCACAGACATTTACATTTAAGTCATTTAGCAGACGCTCTTATCCAGAGCGACAACCACCCCCTTTTTTTTATGGGGGGGTGGGGGATGGGGGGGTAGAAGGATTACTGTTATACTATTAGTATAAGTATGTCTGAGGTGTAATGGCATGTGATTAATCAGTATCCACATTCGTAGGACTATGAAGCCAACTGAAGCTAGCCATCTTTAGAAAATCCCAAATATGTCTAGCTGGCTTCGTGACATATGCCTCAGGTGTTGGAGGGCCAGTAGGAGGCACTCGTTCCTCTAGTCTAAAAAAATATCCCAATGCCCCAGGGCCGTGATTGGGGAAAATTGCCCTGTGTAGGGTGCAGTCTTTCAGATGGGATGTTAAACGGGTATCCTGAATCTCTGTGGTCACACAAAAATGTCATGGCACTTATCGTAAGAGTAGGGGTGTTAACCCCGGTGTCCTGGCTAAATTCCCAATCTGGCCCTCATACCATCATCCCCAGTTTCCAATTGGCTCATTCATCCCCCCTCCTCTCCCCTTTAACTATTCACCAGGTCATTGCTGTAAATGAGAATGTGTTCTCAGTCAACTTACCTGGTAAAATAATAAATAAGTGTGTCTCGTCTCCAAAACATTGTGGATTACAAACAGACTCATAGACGAAAGAAGCAGGGAGAAACTAGGCTAGAGTAGACTATCAACTCTATCTGTATTGAGAGGATACAAGAACATAACCTATAGTGACTCCATTGGACTTTTCTTGCTCTGTCTCCAGGTTTGGCAGCAGCTTGCCTGAAATAGACTACAACAATCTCCTCCAATGAACAGGTTGGTCCTGACCCTCCGTTGAACTTTCGGAACACATGCACATTCCAAATGCATTAAATCGGATGTAATACCACATATCTGCATTGTTAAACTGCAATACGTTGGAGGAGAACAGACTTGTGTATGTGTGCGAGTGTGATGTAGGGGGAAACAGCTGGTTTTACAGCACCAGTGCTAACATTAGAGGCCTGCTAACATTGCGTGAACATTTGTATGAGTGATTTATAGTTTACACTATACCTATAATCCCCTCTGGTTGTCCTCTCTAGAAAGTGCTCTTTTAACGCACGTCAAATTTACTTTCAAACAGTGTTGTTAGACATGGTCAAGGTAACTGAGGTGAGTGTCAGGGTAGGTCAAGTTTACTCAAGTAAAAAAAAAATCATGACTCATCTTGTTCACTTAATTGAGTTCACTTAACAAGAGATTTTGGCAAGGTCACCAAGTCAAGCTTTTGCGCTTGAACATTATGTTTTTCATGGGATGAAATTAACTTTAACACTGGGTAAAGTGAACATGAAATGAGTTTGGCATGCTTTATTACTTTAACCAGAGTTTCTTAAATCAACCAAGTTAGCTTCAACACTCTGGCAAGTTCACTTTAAGAGGCGTTTCCTCAATCACTCAAATTTCCTCTGGAGTTGGACTGCTTCCCTGATGAGCACATGCAAATTATTTTCTCCGATAGCTATGGAAATTAGAGAGCTGGTTGTTCGACCCTTGACCACGCACCAATCAACGTTGCCATTTTGGCAGTCTACTTCTGTACTTCTGTGCCTGATTCGCTTTCATTAAACCCACTCTGGGATAATACAAATATTGACATTAGCATAACCACTGATGGCAGAGAGACAGCGATGTGGCATTGTGTGATTGGGATGAGTGCGGTGAGCGCTGAGCAGTATTGAGACTTGTTAGAGAAGGGCCTATGCCAACTCCAAAACCCAGTCTACACACGGCAGTTCATGCATTCACTGCAAATGAGCTATTTTCCCCCAACTGGGAGGAGAATTAGAAATTAGAAATGTACTCCTATCTCAGGAGTAAAGTGAGTGTGTGAGAGGATGAAGGTTTGCATAATGGACTAGGGTTCTGTTCGTCTTCCTCCTGTATAGCTTGATAACATTTTTCTCTGTCTTTTCAGAGTTTAATGGTCCAGGGAAGTGACAGGGACAGATGGTGGGTTTGAGAGAAAGTGATAGAAAGAGTGTGGGGGAAAGTTGGAGGAGAGGAGGTAAAGGGAGGAGAGAGATTAAGAAAAATTAAATAAATAGCAGTGCAGATGGCACTCTTTTGGTAAGTGCAGATATGTATTATAGGTAATGAATGTTTAAGGAAATACTACAGATTTTGTGGCGCAGCAGAAAGACCAGCGTACCTCAAATGCAGAGGTTGTTAGTTCAAATCCCAGGTGGGGTCATATTTTAGCTGAACAGCGATAACACATGGAATTGCACATTTGAAAAAACATGAGGCGTTTCAAAAACATTGGAACACTTCATGTGATAACATTGCTGTTAATTTAGTGGTACATTTTACGTTCATTATACAGTACATTTCTACATTAATAGGATACTGTATTAGTGTTTTGCTACATATTTACTGTCAAATCAATCAAATCAAATTGTATTTGTCACATACACGTGTTTAGCAGATGTTATTGCAGGTGTTGCGAAATGCTTGTGCTTCTAGCTCCGACAGTGCAGTGGCGCAGTGGTCTAAGGCTGTGCCACTAGAGATCCTGGTTCGAATCCAGGCTCTGTCGTAGCTGGCCGCGACCGGGAGACCCATGGGGCGGCGCACAATTGGTCCAGGGTATGGGAGGGAATGGCTGGCAGGGATGTAGCTCAGTTGGTAGAGCATGGTGTTTGCAACGCCAGGGTTGTGGGTTCGATTCCCACGGGGGGCCAGTATGAAAAAATAAAATAAAATAATAATAATAATAATGTATGCACTCACTAACTGTAAGTCACTCTGGATAAGAGTGTCTGCTAAATGACTATGATGTAAATATAAGTAATATCTAACAATTTAACAACATATACCCAATACACACAAATCTAAGTAAGGAATGGAATTTAAGAATATATACAAATATGGACAAGCAATGACAGAGCGGCATGGACTAAGATACAGTAGAATATTATAGAAGACAGTATATACACATATGAGATGAGTAATGCAAGATATGTAAACATTATTAAAAGTGACTAGTGTTCCATTTCTTAAAGTGGCCAGTGATTTCAATAGGCAGCAGCAGCCTCTAATGTGCTAGTGATGGCTATTTAACAGTCTGATGGCCTTGATATAGAAGCTGTTTTTCGTCTCTCGGATCCAGCTTTGATGCACCTGTACTGACCTCGCCTTCTGGATGATAACGGGGTGAACAGGCAGTGGCTCGGGTGGTTGATGTCCTTGATTATCTTTTTGGCCTTCCTGTGACATCGGGTGCTGTAGGTGTCCTGGAGGGCGGTAGTTTGCCCCCGGTAATGCGTTTGGCAGACTGCACCACCATCTGGAGACCCCTGCGGTTGCGGGCGATGCAGTTGCCGTACCAGGCGGTGATACAGCCTGACAGGATGCTCTCAATTGTGTATCTGTAAAAGTTTGTGAGGGTTTTAGGTGACAAGCCAAATTTCTTCAGCCTCCTGAGGTTGAAGAGGCTCTGTTGCACCTTCACCACACTGTCTGCATGGGTGGACCATTTCAGTTTGTCAGTAATGTGTACGCCAAGGAACTTGAAGCTTTCCACCTTCTCCACTGCGGTCCCGTTGATGTGTATAGGGGGGGTGATCCCTCTGCTGTTTCCTGAAGTCCACAATCATCTCCTTTGTTTTGTTGACGTTGAGTGAGAGGTTATTTCCTGGCACCACACTCCCAGAGCCCTCACCACCTCCCTGTAGGCTGTCTTGTCATTGTTGGTAATCAAGCCTACTACTATTGTGTCATCTGCAAACTTGATGATTGAGTTGGAGGCGTGCTTGGCCACCCAGTCATGGGTGAACAGGGAGTACAGGAGGGGTCTGAGCACGCACCCTTGTGGGGCCCGAGTGTTGAGGATCAGTGAAGTGGAGGTGTTGTTTCCTACCTTCACCACCTGGGGGCAGCCCGTCAGGAAGTCCAGGACCCAGTTGCACAGGGCCGGGTTCAGACCCAGGTCCTCGAGCTTAATGATGAGCTTGGAGGGTACTATGGTGTTGAATGCTGAGCTATTGTCAATGAACAGCATTCTTCCATAGGTATTCCTCTTGTCCAGATGGGATAGGGCAGTGTGCAGTGTGATGGCGATTGCATTGACTGTGGATCTATTGGGGCGGTAAGAAAATTGAAGTGGGTCTAGGGTGTCAGGTAAGGTAGAGGTGATATGATCCTTGACTAGTCTCTCAAAGCACTTCATGATGAGAGGTGAGTGCTACGTGAGTGCTACATGCTCTGAGGATGCGGCTAGGGATGCCCCTTTCCTTTTGTAGTCTGTGATTGTCTGTAGACACTGCCACATACGTCGTGTCTGAGCCGTTGAATTGCAACTCCACTTTGATGTTTTGCCAGTTTAATTGCCTTGCGGAGAGAGCTAATCCCTACCATTGTGACGCAGAGTTGTCAAAATGCTTCAGCAAATGTACATTACATCAGGGGCGTCGGTAGTCACAATATAAGTAACCTAATTTATGTCCCTCTAACTGCCCTGAATACCACCGCTGATCCTACAGCTATTGTGTGTTGTAATCATGTGCCTAAGAACCAGATTTATACTGTTAGCACTGAGCCGGTGTAACCGAGGAGGCAGTCCACTGTGTGCAGCTCACCGTGCACTAACATAAAGAATATGAGCACATCTACTGCTGCTAAGCTTCCCAGTAAAGCAATAAAAACAAGTAAGTATCCCAGATGAAAAGTGCTCAAAATAGCCCACGTTAACATACAGTTGAAGTCGGAAGTTTACATACACCTTAGCCAAATATATTTAAACTTCACAATTCCTGACATTTAATCCTAATGTATGACCCTCTAACACCCTGTCTTAGGTCAGTTAGGATCACCACTTTATTTTAAGAATGTGAAATGTCAGAATAATAATAGAGAGAATGATTTATTTCAGCTAAAATTTCTTTCATCACATTCCCAGTGGGTCAGAAGTTTACATACACTCAATTAGTATTTGGTAGCATTGCCTTTAAATTGTTTAACTTGGGTCAAACGTTTTGGTTAGCCTTCCACAAGCTTCCCACAATAAGTTGGGTGAATTTTGGCCCATTCCTCCTGACAGAGCTGGTGTAACTGAGTCAGGTTTGTAGGCCTCCTTGCTCGCACATGCTTTTTCAGTTCTGCCCACACATTTTCTATAGGATTGAGGTCAGGGCTTTGTGATGGCCAATCCAATACCTTGACTTTGTTGTCCTTAAGCCATTTTGCCACAACTTTGGAAGTATGCTTGGGGTCATTGTCCATTTGGAAGACCCATTTGCGACCAAGCTTTAACTTCCTGACTGATGTCTTGAGATGTTGCTTCAATATATCCACATAATTTTCCTTCCTCATGATGCCATCTATTTAGTGAAGTGCACCAGTCCCTCCTGCAGCAAAGCACCCACACAGCATGATGCTGCCACCCCCGTGCTTCACGTTTGGGATGGTGTTCTTCGGCTTGCAAGCATCCCCTTTTTCCTCCAAACATAACAATGGTCATTATGGCCAAACAGTTCTATTTTCGTTTCATCAGACCAGAGGACATTTCTCCAAAAAGTACGATCTTTGTCCCCATGTGCAGTTGCAAACCGTAGTCTGTCTTTATGCCGGTTTTGGAGCAGTGGCTTCTTCCTTGCTGAGCGGCCTTTCAGGTTATGTCGATATAGGACGTGTTTTACTGTAGATATAGATACTTTTGTACCTGTTTCCTCCAGCATCTTCACAAGGTCCTTTGTTGTTGTTCTGGGATTGGATTTGCAGTTTTCGCACCAAAGTACGTTCATCTCTAGGAGACGGAACGTGTCTCCTTCCTGAGCGGTATGACGGCTGTGTGGTCCCATGGTGTTTATACTTGTGTACTATTGTTTGTACAGATGAACATGGTACCTTCAGGCGTTTGGAAATTGCTCCCAAGGATGAACCAGACTTGTGGAGGTCAACAATAGTTTTTCTGAGGTCTTGGCTGATTTATTTTTATTTTCTCATGACGTCAGACAGAGGCACTGAGTTTGAAGGTAGGCCTTGAAATACACCCACAGGTACACCTCCAATTGACTCAAATGATGTCAATTAGCTTGTCAGAAGCTTCTAAAGCCATGACATCATTTTCTGGAATTTTCCAAGCTGTTTAAAGGCACAGTCAACTTAGTGTATGTAAACTTCTGACCCACTGGAATTGTGATACAGTGAATTATAAGTGAAATAATCTGTCTGTAAACAATTGTTGGAAAAATTACTTGTGTCATGCACAAAGTAGATGTCCTAACCGACTTGCCAAAACTATAGTTTGTTAACAAGAAATATGTGGAGTGGTTCAAAAACGAGTTTTAATGACTCCAACCTAAGTGTATGTAAACTTCCGACTTCAACTGTATGTAGCTTAAGAAACAAGGTTCATGAAATCAATAATTTGCTAGTAACAGATGACATTCATATTCTGACTATCTCTGAAACTCACTTAGATAATACCTTTGATACAGTGGTAGCAATACAAGGTTATAACATTTACAGAAAATATAGAAATGCCACATTGCCTTTATTATTTTACTCTAACTCTACCTCCCCTCCCCTAATTGGAGTAAACTAATGGGCAACAATACTTGTACTTCCATCTCATACATGCATTTTATGGACACTGTACATTTTACACGAGTTATCCTTTTGTGTCCCACTCTTCAGCTACCCCCAACACTTCCCATCAATCTCTGAAAACCATCCAGTTTAGATTTCTACTTGCCATATATTTTTAAACTGTGCTGTGATGTTTCACAAAAGTTCTGAACCTTTCTATTCTCATAGTTTCTAAAGATAGTAAAGAGTATTATTATATTATTGATCGAATGACTATGGCTTTTTAAGTCATCCATCAGTGCTATTTGCAGAGTTAGCTTTAGGCAAATGTTGTGATTTTTCTGCCATTCCTGAACCTGTGATCAAAAACAAGCTACATATGGGCAGTACCAAAACAATTGATCTGGATTCTGTATCTTCGCAGAAAGATCTGCAGAGCAACATTCTATTGGTTGCAATAATTTTGTATAACACATTTAAATGGAAAAACTTTGTTTTGAATCCAGCATTGTTTTGTATATCAGTTCATAAACGATGTGCCATGGAATCGGAATATCTCTTCCGAATGCTTTTGACACCTTGTAGAGTCCATGCCACGACGAATTGAGGCAGTTCTGAGGGCAAAACTCAATATTAGGAATGTATTGTACACTCAATGTACAGTGGGGAAAAAAAGTATTTAGTCAGCCACCAATTGTGCAAGTTCTCCCACTTAAAAAAAGATGAGAGAGGCCTGTAATTTTCATCATAAGGTACACGTCAACTATGACAGACAAAATGAGAAAAAAAATTCACATCGAGGATTTTTATGAATTTATTTGCAAATTATGGTGGAAAATAAGTATTTGGTCACCTACAAACCAGCAAGATTTCTGGCTCTCACAGACCTGTAACTTCTTCTTTAAGAGGCTCCTCTGTCCTCCACTCGTTACCTGTATTAATGGCACCTGTTTGAACTTGTTATCAGTAAAAGACACCTGTCCATAACCTCAAACAGTCACACTCCAAACTTCCACTATGGCCAAGACCAAAGAGCTGTCAAAAGACACCAGAAACAAAATTGTAGACCTGCACCAGGCTGGGAAGACTGAATCTGCAATAGCGTAAGCAGCTTGGTTTGAAGAAATCAACTGTGGGAGCAATTATTAGGAAATGGAAGACATACAAGACCACTGATAATCTCCCTCGATCTGGGGGCTCCACGCAAAGATCTCACCCCGTGGGTCAAAATGATCACAAGAACGGTGAGCAAAAATCCCAGAACCACTCAGGGGGACCTGGTGAATGACCTGCAGAGAGCTGGGACCAAAGTAACAAAGCCTACCATCAGTAACACACTACGCGCGCCAGGGACAAAAAACCTGCAGTGCCAGACGTGTCCCCCTGCTTAAGCCAGTACATGTCCAGGCCCGTCTGAAGTTAGCTAGAGTGCATTTGGATGATCCAGAAGAGGATTGGGAGAATGTCAGATGAAACCAAAATATAACTTTTTGGTAAAAACTCAACTCGTCGTGTTTGGAGGACAAAGAATGCTGAGTTGCATCCAAAGAACACCATACCTACTGTGAAGCATGGGGGTGGAAACATCATGCTTTGGGGCTATTTTCTGCAAAGGGACCAGGACGCGACTGATCCGTGTAAAGGAAAGAATGAATGGGGCCATGTATCGTGAGATTTTGAGTGAAAACCTCCTTCCATCAGCAAGGGCATTGAAGATGAAACGTGGCTGGGTCTTTCAGCATGACAATGATCCCAAAACACCGCCGGGCAACGAAGGGTAAAGTAAAGCATTTCAAGGTCCTGGAGTGGCCTAGCCAGTCTCCAGATCTCAACCCCATAGAAAATCTTTGGAGGGAGTTGAAAGTCCGTGTTGCCACGACAGCCCCAAAACATCACTGCTCTAGAGGAGATCTGCATGGAGGAATGGGCCAAAATACCAGCAACAGTGTGTGAAAACCTTGTGAAGACTTACAGAAAACGTTTGACCTGTGTCATTGCCAACAAAGGGTATATAACAAAGTATTGAGAAACTTTTGTTATTGACCAAATACTTATTTTCCACCATAATTTGCAAATAAATTCATTAAAAATCCTACAATGTGATCTTCTGGATTTTTTTCTTCTTATTTTGTCTGTCATACTTGACGAGTACCTATGATGAAAATTACAGGCCTCTCTCATCTTTTTAAGTGGGAGAACTTGCACAATTGGTGGCTGACTAAATACTTTTTTTCCCCACTGTATGTTCCAAGCAATTAGTATGAACCTGCTGGCACTGCAGAACAGGGCTGGGCGATATGGCCAAAATATCATATCACGGTATTTGACGGTATTTTATGTTTTTAAATAATAAAAGTTCTGAATTTGCTTGACCCTAGGGTGGCAACACATACATTCTAAGTGAGTCTTTCTCCATTCTGATTGTTTTATAATTTTCAGCATTTTCAAATGTTGCAATAGCGATTTGACTTCGATTTAGAGCAAAACACTTGGGTGGGAAATGGAATGATTATTCTAATTCTATAGTTAGAATATAATAGTGGAAACTTTGAATACAGTGTTGTGACATGACAACAAATGAAAATGCCAGGGAGGAGTTATTGTGACAGGGTAGGAACCAAAGTGTTGATAAATGTTTCCTAGGGGACACTATAACTGGCGACCGAAGTCAGCTTGCATGCGCCTGGCCCGCCACAAGGAGTCGCTAGATTGCGATGGGACAAGGACATCCCGGCCGGCCAAACCCTCCCGACGACGCTGGGCCAATTGTGCGCCGCCTTTTGGGTCTCCCGGTTTTGTGACACAGCCTGGGATCGAACCCGGGTCTTTAGCAAAGCCTTAGACCGCTGCGCCACTCGGGAGGCCCACTGCGTATTCCTCTTTGATTTAGAAGATACTGTTGCACAAACAACATGTTGATTTAGGTCTACACCATCACTGGTATTATCAGGCTGTATAGCTAATTATGTTTGCTCTGATTTTTTAGCTAGCTAGCCAGCTAACTAGCGATTAGCATTAGCAGCTAACAAGATTTAGGCCCAACTTGCTAAAAAAAAAAGTTTGCAGATGTAAGAAACACAACTAATATTGTAAGTAGCAAAGTGAAAACAGCATCATTGTCATCAACATTGTTGCATGTGCTGCATTGACCATGCAGACTAAACGCAAGTGTCTGGTGATCGAGGAACAACTAATGCGCTCCTTGAGTGACAGAGGCGGGGCTAGGTCTGTTTGGAAAGCGGCATAGAGAGAGAGAGAGAGAGAGCGAGAGAGAGAGAGAGAGAGAGAGAGCGGAGAGAGAGGACTCAAGTAGCGAAACTATAAAAATGGACATTGCACACGGCGTATCACATTTAACAAACCAAACATTCAAATACCATTATAGAAGGTAAAGTAAAAACCCAAACCAGTTCGTGCATCAATACTGGTATATCGTAAAATACGGTATACTGCCCAGCCCTACTGCAGAAACATCGATGCACTCCCAACCAAGAAGTTGCATGTTGAAAACCCCAAATAATGTATGTATACTCTACGTCAAATGTCCTTGAGAACTGCTAGTTTTATGTTGATGTTATGTTGGTGGTGATAATTGGACAATTCTTTTTTACTTGATTCTTGGAAAAGTGCAGAAATGCACAAATAATTAACACTATGACTATGCATAAATAATTAACAGAGTAGCAGCAGCGTAAAAAGCTGGGGTGGGGGTGCAAATAGTCCGGGTAGCCATGATTAGCTGTTCAGGAGTCTTATGGCTTGGGGGTTGAAGCTGTTGAGAAGCCTTTTGGACCTAGACTTGGCACTCCGGTACTGCTTGCCGTGCGGTAGCAGAGAGAACAGTCTATGACTAGGGTGGCTGGAGTCTTTGACAATTTTGAGGGCCTTCCTCTGACACCGCCTGGTATAGAGGCCCTGGATGGCAGGAAGCTTGGCCCCAGTGATGTACTGGGTCGTACGCACTACCCTCTGCAGTGCCTTGCGGTCGGAGGCCGAGCAGTTGCCATACCAGGCGGTGATGCAACCAGTCAGGATGCTCTCGATGGTGCAGCTGTATAACTTTTTGAGGATCTGAGGACCCATGCCAAATCTTTTCAGTCTCCTGAGGGGGAATAGGCTTTGTAAGAACATTACGAGTCTGCAGCTGTGCGTGTAATGTGATCTAGAACTTTGACTAAAGACACGAGGTAGGAAGGAGAAAATCCCATCTCAGACAATAACGAGTATCTGCTCTGAGTACACTCCACTACAACCCAGAACAAAGAAGGCCATTGTGACCTCTGGTGGACAATCAGAGCCTTACAAGTGAGCTGAGCGAAGACCCAGCCAAAACCTCCTTTCAAAGAGGGCTTGGGTCAACAGAGATAGACGAGTGTCAAACACGTAAATACATTCATTGGTTTCTTACTCCAAAAATGGTGGTGGTTCATGAGCAAAGTATTTATGATTACTTTGATGGTAGCTTCCAAATGTATCAACGACAAGTTTGACTCTCTCTTTGTCTCTCCCTATCTACCCCTCCCTCTTTTGATAAACAAGCCATCATGCTGTTGTTAGTCCGCTAGGGACTTTTTCTAACGTATTAAGTATGTATGTATTCAGTGTTATTATTTAGTTAGCTAGTAAATAAATAATTAAGCCAATTTGTGTAGTGCTGAATCATAAGTAAAGCTGGTGTTTGTGCAGATCCAAGAAGTCTACGACCGTTCAGAATGAGACTGATAAGAGGTAATGATTGATACGTTGACTGTTTTATACATAGTGATAGGTAAAAACCTTTTAGAGCTTAATTCGGGAGATGGTAACTCTAAACAACTTCTTCCGTGGTGCCCCAAATCCTAATTAGTTAATTGTTACATGATTAATTTAAATCGAGTAACAATTAAACATAGTTAGTTGATTCGATAAATAACAGTCATCATATTAATGAAAGTCACCTCAACTGTGGGACCTTATATAGACAGGTGTGTGCCTTTCCAAATCATGTCCAATCAATTGAATTTACCACAGGTGGACTCCAATGAAGTTGTAGAAACATCAAGGATGATCAATGGAAACAGGATGCACCTGAGTCTCATAGCAAAGGGTCTGAATACTTATTATTTTGTGACAAAGGAAAAACCTGTTTTTACATAGTCATTATGGGGTATTGTGCGTAGATTGATGAAGAAAAAAGATAATTTAATACTTTTTAGAATAAGGCTGTAACGTAACAAAATGTGGAAAAAGGGAAGGGGTCTGAATACTTTCCGAATTCACTGTAACCGCACCGGGCCCTTACGGTGACACGGAAAAGCCACTTCCCTTCAGTCCTCACTGCTACACTGGACTGATGTTACACCATACTGGCACTCCAACTAACCGCCTCCTTCAAATGGGTCCTCCGCAGCAGAGGAATGCATTTCCTTCTGATATGTCTGATCTACGAGTGTGCTAATTTTATTCTTGACTGAAAATAACCTCCTGGTAAATGCAAGGGATGGAGTTGAATAGATGTAAATGGATGCTAAGGATGGGTGAAAAGAGTTGAATTGAATGTCCATAAAGAGGAAAACCAAACTGGCCAATCTGCGTGCAATTGCGTTATTCAAATCATTTCATTAATTCTGCGTTGCCGAACGCTAAAATAGAACGTGGTTCTATTTGAGACGCTTAACACGCTGCAAGTCCAGCAACAACCCAATGTTCATATCCTAGGACAAACTGGCTAGCAACAGCAAGCTAGCTAAATGTCCATGAATGTTTCATGTGTGTTTCGACTTGCCCCCAATGTAGTGAGTTCACAGTTGGTTTTGTTGTTTTAACCTGCGTGTCATGATCGCATCTAGTGTGGATAGACAAAATCAACATGCGGACGCACACGCATGGCTGGTTTGTGTAAGGCAATGACCAACCATATTCATCCCTCGCGCCATCCATCACGCTATCAGATCACTGATCTACGCTTGTCTCTATGCATCAAGCCCATTATATGTCTATCCCAAAGCAGTCTCTCCTGTGAGCCCACACCAAGTGTCTCCATTTTTATTAGCGCTAGCTGTCTCGGAAATGAGCTCATTTATAAATATTTATGGAGGACAATTTGACGCAATCCATCACCCAAATTTGGAGTTTTCTTAGAGGCACCACGGCACTAAAACGACTGTGAAGCGTTTACAATCAGATTGATCAAAAAGGAGGGAGGTAGGGAGAGCTGGCTTCGATGAGATGGATGAAGAGGATGGCGTTGGTGGTCTTGTAAATTTGAGGGGATGGAAGAACATGGCTGATTATTTTTTACTAACTATGCAAAGACTATAGTCCACTGTCAGTAAACACAATCAATTGTTTCAGATGAATTACTTAGAACAGATAAAGAGTAACGTTAGAGTAGAGTACAAAAAAAGAATAGAAAAATAGAAAACCTTTCTTGTCCACACAATGTGGAAATTTGCCTTGGGCTTCAAACTATGGCATTGACGGACATTCAAAACATAAACAAACAGCATCAGTTCACTTTATCTAAACTTCAATCTCCCTCCGCTCCAATGGTACAACTCACTTCTGTTGTCCAAACACCCTCTATTTAACAGGCTTATAAGGACGTGACCCTGAGAGTAGATATTGATTTACATGGCACTCAGACAGACCATGTGGCAGCGTCCCAAATGGCACCCTATTCCCTATATTGTGCAGTACTTCTGACCGGGGCCGTTGGTGCTATCTACCTTGTCATCTCTTATCTGATCTGTCAGTTTCCCCTAGGTACAGATCTAAGAGCAGCTTCCTTTCCCCCAATCCTAACCTTAACCATTAGTGGAGAAAATTCTAAACTAACCCCAGATCAGCATTTGTTACGGCATGGGGTGATCATCGGAAATGCCTAGTGAAAACAGAATAGAGATGAGGACACTGTATTCAAATAAACACCGCAATAACGTGAAAATATGTAAGTATGGAACTGGGTAACTCCGGTCACACAGCTCAGTGGGAAAATCTCAGTGTGACAATTGGACCATAGTGTTTACGCTGTTTGTTTAGACCACTCCCAATTTACCTGGCTTATCTACAACATAGCAGTGATGCATGTCAGGTTAAGACATTCTGTTGATCAGACATGCTTTAGGCTACTCCTGCAGGTCATCAAGATGACAACATTATCCTGGAAAGAGATTCATCAAATCGTTTGTCCCAAAAAAGTGGTCTATGTCTCGTCCATGGTTTGACGTGATAAATATTGATTAAAAAGTGAGACGATACTTTCTTTCTCTCTCAATGGCTCTTTCTCCAGATAGACAGGCGTACACAACAAGCAGTCAAAGACCCCATTCTCAGTCCCTCTCCTTACCGCTTACCCCTTCCCGATTTCCCACCTCAACCCTCTCTCTATCCATTTGAATATCACTTGCTTTCCCTCTACATCTCCCTCAATCTTCCCCTCTTTCATTCCTATCCTATGATTCTCTCTTCCTCCCCCCTCCTCCTCTACCCCTCTCTCCTATCCCTTGCTTCCCTCTCTCCCTCCCCGTTCCCTCTCCTCTACCCCCTTAGCCTCTCTCTGCCCCTCCCTCCCTCACTCTCCCCCTCCGTTCCTCTCCCTTGCTCCTGCCTCTCCCCAACCCCTCTCTCCCCCCTCCCTCTCAGAAAGTATGAGGCAGTGCTCAGAGTTAATTGCAGCTGTGCAGAGAGATGCTGGTGGATTGTGATTCTCCAGCCCTGATGAGATGCTCAATCTGCGTCCCAAATGGCACCCTATTTCCTATTTAGTGCAGTACTTTCGACCAGGGCCCACAAGGCTCAGGCCAAAAGAAGTGCACTATATAGGAAATAGGGTGCCATTTGAGACGCAGCCTCTGTCTTGATTGGGGCCAGTCAGGGAGACATCAGGGAAAACACGCCACAGCCACCATAGCAAAAAGAACCGCAAAGCCTTTTTCGCCAATCACCCTCTATACGACAGCTGGACTGCGTCCTACGTCTCAGTTGCCATCGGCAACGCCATGGGGCCAGCCGTGGCTTTTTGTTTTCCTTCTCTCCAAAGGCTGCTCCGGGACACTTGTTGCCATGGCGATCAGTGATGTGGCCTTACATACGGATGGATACCATTTGTTTTTGCCGTGACATAATTGATGTAATCAATTATAATAAACGAGCTTGGGGAGCAGTGATATTGAAAAAGTGCCCTTTTAGTGAAAGAAAGGGTAAAAGTGTTTACTACTACATATGCTCTGCTTACTCCAAACAGGTCTGAGTCACTGTATAAACACGGTATAAACAGCGACCGGCTGGGCCTCCCGCTGACTGGAGAGCAGGGTTTCAGTCTAGAGAGAATGTTGTGGGAAGGTTGAATGCAAAATAACCATAGGACAACCACACTCTCACCAAGCTCTAAGAAACATATGGTTCTCAGAACGTTATGTGCTAGCTGGGTCATAAGAATCGTATTACATATCGTATCGGCACCTAAGTATCGTGATAATATCGTATTGTGAGGTCCCTGGCAATTACCAGCCCTATTATACTCAGCAATAACAGTTGAAAGAAGGTGGGTGGGGGGCATTGTGTGCGCGCACGCTCAAATTTACTCCCTCAGAGGAGATGACATCCAAATGCACTGCTTTGAGGAAGCATTAAAACGAATCAACTAAACAAACATGGCATATCAACATTCCCGACACAGCTCCTCCATACTGCTCTGACAGTTAAATGAAGTCATCACACACTGCATTCACATTCAAATGATGCTTAGCGACAGCTCATATCTATACAGTATGTAACTGAACAATCATAGCTTGTACAGTATGTGCATAGTGCTTTTCAGTATGTCTGAAATTGCTTTACATTTTACAGGGTTAATTTACAGCATCAATCTCCTCCAAAGTATGGCACCTTTTTGCAGTATTGCTAGAATTACTATTAAAAAAGCACTCACTTTCAAAATACCACCAACACTACTAAGCTGCATCCCAAATGGCACCCTATTCCCATTCCCCATGGGCCCTGGTCAAAAGTAGTGCACTAGAAAAGGAATAGGGTGCCATTTGGGATGCAAAATAGTATCTCTGTCCCATTCATTGATACACACAGAGACATTCAGTCCTTGCTGGTTGTTTAACAAACAAAAAGCTTGCTTAGCAGATGGCAAGGTATCTAAACTGACCCAGGACCAATCAGTGGAGATTGAACTGCCCTAAGGCTAGTGAGAGAGCATTAGAGGGCAGGACAACAATAGAGCACCTAGACTGACCTAGGATCTGTTATCGAGTTGTGCTTTAATGGACCTGGTTTAAGACTGGAAAGTTGACTTACCCATCCAGACTCCCAGGCTAGGTCTAGTGGGACTTTCTGAATTGACTGAATTGAAAAGAAGTTGACCCTAACCCTGGTGTCCAGTTATCAAATCATGTCAACACATGAGGTAATGGCCATCCTAACATATTAGAGGTTAGGGGTGGCATTTAGAGGGCTAGTGCTGGGAAGGTCAGGGCTTGGTTTCAACTCATTACAAAAGGTCTGCTGCTTGGCAAAGTCTTATGCCACTATCAGTCCAATGTTGGATCTCGTGACCGACTGTTTTGCAGAGGCAAAGTGGGTGAGGTACTGTGGACAATAATGTGCAATGACCATGCCTTGTACTATTGACATACAGTATCTCATTACTCATTTATCTCACCAATGTCATGTACCATATTTCACACCCCATGATAAGAAAGACACCACATGCCATGTGCTATTAAAAAGTAGTAACGGGGGAAATAATCGATACAGTTACATATTGCAATATTATTTTTGGACCCACAGTTGTGTCAAGATGGCTGGATGTCCTTTGGGTGGTGGACCATTCTTGATACACACAGGAAACTGTTGAGCGTGAAAAATCCAGCAGCATTGCAGTTCTTGACACAAACTGGTGCGCCTGGCACCTACCACCATACCCAGTTCAAAGGCACATAAATCGTTTATCTTGCCCATCCAAACCTCTGAATGACACACATACACAATCCATGTCTCAAGGTTTAAAAATCCTTCTTTAACCTGTCCCCTCCCCTTCATCTACACTGATTGAAGTAGATTTAACAAGTGACATCAATAAGGGATCATAGACTGACCAGGTTAAAACTATGTAATGGAAAGAGCAGGTGTCCTTAATGTTTTGTACACTCAGTGTATATAAATAAATAATTTTTGCTACTGTAGGTAGCGTTAGCTAGCGCTAGTCGACTGTACCTGCGCCAAATCTCCAGTATTTTTCATCCTATAGCTTGTTCTCCATCTTCTTTTAAAATAGTGAGCCAACATGTTTTCAGCACTTTTATTTCCCTGATTGATTAAAACTCGTTTTCTCATGCTCTCTCATCACTCTGTAGCAGACATATAGTGAGCAATGTTTGGAACATCAAAAATCAATACATATAAAATAGTGAGAACCGTCAGAATCCCCAGCAAGCACATTTGGTTCCTTGGAAGTAGTGGGAACGTACGTTTTTGATTTCCCATTGGTTCTGGGAACGAAGCCATAACTTTCGTGACCGGTAAAACGGAACGTGTGAACGGAAGTGAAAATGTTGCGTGATTTGGGACCGTTACTTTGTATGTTGCAGGGAGGTTCTGAGAATATTTTATTATGGTTCCCTAAAAGTTTTCCTAGGAGGTTTTATTAACGTTCTGAGAACAGAAATTATAGGTTATTTGAAGGTAATTAAATAACGTTCTGAGAACATGTTTCAATAATACTTTTAACCCTGCTAGCTTAGTTTGGGTTAACTGTTTTGAACTCCAAGCACAGATAGGTCACATGGAAATTCCTTTGCTTAGGCATTAATCATGTAAATATATAAAACATTTCTATCCCTGAAATTAGTCCACTGCGCCACCAGGACAGAGCTAGAATGCCATGTTTTTTTAACTCATAGAAAGCTGTTAATATTAGTCTATTCAAACAGACCATATTTTAAAGGCAACAAGCACTCATTAAGATCAGGTGTGGCCAATTAGTGTGTGTGGACAACACACCTGAACACACTTAACAAAATTGAGGATAGAGAGTTTTGTTGATGCCGAGAACGGAATTTATGTTCTTAAATAACATTCTTAGAAAGTTACGACTGTTTTCTTGTGATTTTTATGGAACATTTTATGAATGTTCTGAGAACATGACTTTAAATAGAACCATGAGGAAACCTGTATAAATTCCCACAGAAGAACGTTGTTTCTTAACGTTCTCTGAACAATTTGCGAGCACTACTTTAAATACAACCATGAGGAAACGTTATGCTGAAGTACTGAATTTTCCACCTAAGAAACATATGGTTCTCAGAATGTTATGTGCTAGCTGGGTATCCAGCACCATTCTCAGAACGTTGTGGGAAGATTGTATGCAAAATACAACCTTCCCACAACCACGCTCTCACCAAGCTAAGAAGCATATGGTCTTCAGAACGTTATGTTCTAGCTGGGTTGTGAGAATCGCAATACATATTGTATCGGCACATAAGTATCGTGAAAATATTGTTTTGTGAGGTCCGTGGCATTTACCAACCCACTTTTCTTTTTTTACCATCACTTTGCACAGTGACCCAAACTGCCCCCATGAGACTAAAGCTGAGCTATTGTAATGGTTGTGGACATGACAGAGGACAGATGTGTGTATCCCTGTTAGGGAGCGGATGTGCACTCGGGGACACAGGAAGAGAGAGAGAGAGAGAGAGAGGAAGAGTGGTCATGTCATCTGCCTTTGATGCATGTGTCTACCTGCCTGCTGGGGCTGTGTGCTCGGCTGCTGCTATTGTTCCCACCTGACTGCATATGAGTCATAAGTCACACAGGGAGAATCAGCAGCATAGAGAAAGCTTGGGCTTTACTGAGAAACAGCACAGTCTCCTGAGGATGGATGTGTGTGTGTGTGTGCTAGGGATGGGACAAATGGACACATTTTCTTAACGTTTAAAAACAGCAGTTTTTTAAATAGTTTTTCCGTTAAAACAATAAGTACAATTGTGAATTCACAATGCAGCTGCGCTGCTGCCAGCAACGATTTGCACTAGACCTATCGATTGATCGGCAATCAAAAGCTGTATTTCACGGGCCTCCCGAGTGGCGCAGCGGTCTAAGGCACTACATCGCAGTGTTGCGGCGTCACTACAGCTTGCGGTTCGATCCCAGGCTGTGTCACAACAGGCCGTGACCGGGAGTCCCATAGGAAAGCGCACAACTGACCCAGCGTCGTCCGGGTTAGGGGAGGGTTTGGCTGTGGGGCTCATTGCGCTCTAGTGACTCCTTGTGGCGGGCCGGGCGCCTGCAGGCTGACTTCGGTCGTCAGATGAACTGTGTTTCCTTCGACACATTGGTGCAGCTGGCTTCCGGGTTAAGCGAGCGGGTGTTAAGGAGAGCGGTTTGGCAGGTCATGTTTCGGAGGACGCATAGTTCGACCTTCACCTCTCCCGAGCCCATTGGGGAGTTGCAGCGATGAGACAAGATCGTAATCACGAAATTGGGGAGAAAAAGGGGGTAAAAATTACAACAACAAAAAATGCTGTATCTCGCAATGGAATGCTGTATCTCGCAATTTCTTGGCTTGCAAGGTCTTGCAACTTCAGTAAAGCAGGGCCTATCATCAATGAATAGGCTAGGATATTCTACACGTGACAGACCAAAGACTGAACACACACGCGCATCATTAGCGAAGCGCAAGAGCAGGCGAGCCAGCGCGAGGGAGAGCGAGGAGGGGGCAGGGAGAAAGAATGTCTTGGTAATCGGTAGCTCGCAATGACTTGTCTTGCAAAATCACCAAAGTAGCCTAAAGTTTGCCTCTTCCTCTGGTTTTATTAAAATTACACATATTTCCCCAGGCCTTTATAGCCTACCGTCTAGTTAGGCTATAATGTGAAGAAAAAAAAAAAAAAAAAGAGGGAGTTAAGGATTCACAACTTAGTTTCAACGTTCACGTACGTAGAGTATATATATATATATATATATATATATATATATATAAAAAATACAAAATGTACACACAAAACAAATTTAGGCAGCAGGGATTTTGATCTAGTAGGGGATTGATTATCTCTGCTGTAAGCAAGAAGCTTGATCTTGCAAGCTAGCAAGTTAGCAAACCAAATGCATAGCTGGAGCTCTGAGCTGGAGATTTATTTGGCACATCTTAGATAGTTAACATATAAGCAGTGGCGTAGCACGCACACCCGCAGCCCCTCACGCAAAAGCACACGTACACACACACACACACATGCGTGCATAGCAGCACAGTGCGCGCACACACACACACTTCACACCAGGCATCCACTAATCACGGTCTTGTTATTCTTTCAATTTAAAAAGCAAATTAAAATGTCACCCTGTTACAAATAATCAAAAAATTATCAGACAGCATCCCCCTGCAACATTTCTCCTACGATTACAATTACAACATAAAAACACCAGAACAGGCTTTTTATTTAGGCAATATCAAAGTTATATACGCACCCCCCTCTGTGTTATTAATTAAAACTAATTAAGACAAATTGCTAGCCCGACAGTGGAAAACGTGGAACAGAGACAAACCGTTGTCTTTGCACCACCACCCATGGAGTATCAGAATGTCTGCATATAAAGGCCATTATGCCCAAATATGCGAGCAGGCGAGCACTTGAATCCAGGCTACCCACAAAGCCCCGTGAGGAGAATCGGTCTTGTTTGTGTTCCGGCCTACTCCTGATTTACCATGTCTACTGGGTTGGGATAGAGGGAGTTTGTCTTTTATCCAGTTTCTAGTGTGGGTTGTGTAAGAACGCATTGGAAGGATTTGTTTAGACTCTCTCTTTTGAAAAATAAAGTTTGGAGTCGGGACGGCAGTGTCGAACAACACGAATGCCTGGGTGCCAGTGTTTCTGTTGCGTTCAACTACACACACACACACACACACACACACACACACCTCATCCTGAATCATGTTACTGTTAAAGGGCTGAAAGTGATCTCGCTCTCTTCTCCCACCCTCCCTCCCATCAGATCACATTAGTTTGTCCCACTCATTCTGACAAATACCAGTGTGCCCGGTCCATTTCCCTGTGGTGGGGGTTTGGATTGAGTGGCATTGGATTTCAGCTCTTAGAGGTCCTATTGTGGATTCTTTGATTGCACACAAAGACATCTCAGATTAGGCTGGGATTACAGTGGCGTTGCCCACACAGATCGCGGGCAGCGTCTGGAGTAATGTGAGACCTACAGTATTCCTGTATTCTTCTATACAGCTCTGTAAAGGCTTTAAATGCACATGAACAGGCTGGTAGCTGGGGACAAGCAGAATTACCGCAAATACCTATGCAACGGTTGGAAGTCAAAAGGAACGCTCAGACCTACCATTTCCAGTTTAAACTTTGGCCATCTAACCATCCGTTTCATGGCACACTATTGATTGAGCAAGGCCAAAAATAAGCCTAGATGCTAGCCTTGCGCAGTAAACCGTATGGATGGTTTTTCAATACTGTCAATACTGTTGAAACTATTTTACACATTTAAATTTTTTTAGCTACTTTAAGTAAATACCTGCAGTCAACGTCACGTGTGCAATACATTAGGTCAGGGTTTCCCAAACTCTGTCCTGCGTGCACGGATTAGGTTTTACCCTAGCACTACACAGCTGATTCAAATAATCAAAGCTTGATGAGTTGATTATTTGAATCAGCCGTGTACTGCTAGGGGGGGGGGCCAGGACAGAGTTTGGGAAACCCTGCGTTAGGAGATAAAGCAGATCGTGTTTTTCATTTCACCGGTCACATTTTTCATGATGAAGCTTACCAGTAGTCCCCAGTCACATGTTGTTTTGTTTACAAGCACACAACAACGAGAGACCGGAGCCTTGAGTCACTTACTGTTGTGTAGCATGCGCCAGGTGATCTAGTTACAGTATAGAATTCAAAACTAAATGTATGCCAGCTAGATATCTTATAACTATTAAGTTAACCGTCTAAAATGTGCTAAATGCTCTGCAGTTGTGCATTTGGTTTGCTAACTTACTAACTAGTTTTCTAGCTAGCTAGCTTTGGTTACCTTCTTGCGAAATCAAGCTTCTTGGTAACAGCAGACAATCCCCTCCTGGATCAAGAGCCTTGCTGTCAAATATTGGTTTTGTGCGGGCAACAAACTGAGTAGGATTTTTTTGTTATTTGTATAACTTTATGAGCTGGATGTCTGTCCTCCAAATAGTTTGTCAGAGACTGTATAAAATGTTTGCATGTGCTCATTAGCATTTAGTTAGCATTCACTATGGGGTTTTACATTACTTGTTAGCATTGAGGGGGGTGGGGGTGGGGGGGGAATAGTTCCTTTTTTTGTCTTATTTGTTGTTTGTTTCACAATGGAAAATATTTTGCATCTTCAAAGTGGTAGGCATGTTGTGTAAATCAAATGATACAAACCCCCCAAAAATCCATTTTAATTCCAGGTTGTAAGGCAACAAAATAGGAAAAATGCCAAGGGGGGTGAATACTTTCGCAAGCCTGTGCCCTGGAAACCTCACTACAAATCTTTTTCCGACAGTACAACTGGCCATATCCACAGCGCACAGAACCCATGGCATAGCAACTGGCATTTTGGCTCGACTCAAATAACAACTGCCATGTAAACAGCTCAGTTGGTAGAGCACGGCACTAGCAATGCCAGGGTCATGGGTTCAATTCCCACTGGAGCCACCCATACGACAATGTGTGCACTCACATGTCAGGCAGATACAACAGTCTGCTAAATGGCATGTATTAAAGCTACATGGGGCATTCTCTAGTTCCTACCTGCTTGGCCTGAGACCCACGCAGGAGCACATACTCCACACACAGTTGGTTAGCATCTTGCGTTCTCACCTCCGTAGCTAACAGAACAGATAACAATGGGCTTTGGTCCTTTTTAGAGCAGGTTCTGGTGGTTGTGCTCCTTCAACAGGTTTGCTGGAGCAGCAAAGTCCATGCGAGAAGATACAGAGAAAGAAAATGCAGCACCTTTGGCGCATCCAAGAACATTACGTCTAAACAGTCAATGCAGAGGAAAACATCCAAGCAGACTGAGATGGGAGGGAAAAGAGGAGATGGAGGGAGAATAACAGTCCACAGCTGGGTCAGTGTATTAGATCCTCTCTGATCATCTCTGATCCTCTCAATCCCAGCGTAGCATGGCACAGACAACATAACGAAACTGAAGTCTGGTACCACAGATTACATTCGTGGTCAGTCACAACAGCTTTCAGGACTTGTCCCCAGAGTGTCCCCAGATTTCAGTTCAGAGTTTAAACTTTGTCGTCATAACGACCTTTTCAGTGCAATCGTCAACATTGGCTCAAGTTACAATGTAGGAGATTGAAATGTTAGAGGTGCCACACACACAATATGGTGGTTTGGGAATTACGTGCAGATACGATATGCATTGTGATTCTCACGATTCCATATGTATTGCGATTCAATACTGCGATTTCATTGAGATTTGATGTTCCAAACATATTGCTTACTATTTGTCTGCTGCAGAGAGACGAGAGAGCATGAGTAAGTGAGTTTTGATCGGTCAGGGAAATAAAAGTGCTGAAACGTTGGCTCACTATTTAAAAAGATGAGATCAAGCTACTGTTACAGGATGAAAAATACCAGCTTTTTGGCGACTAGTGCAGGTACAGCCTACTAGTGCTTGGTGCAAGTAGCCGACTAGCGCTAGCTAATGCTACCTACAGTAGCAAAAAATATGTGCTAAACAAAAATATAAACGCAACATGTAAAGTGTTGGTCCCATGTTTCATGAGCTGAAAAAAAAGATCACGTGCCTAGGACCTCCACATCTGGCCTCGTTACCTGCGGGATCGTCTGAGAACAGCCACCTGGACAGCTGATGAAACTATGGGTTTGCACAACGGAAGGATGTCTGCACAAACTGTCAGAAACCGTCTCAGGAAAGCTCATCTGTGTGCTCGTCGTCCTCACCAGGGTCTTGACCTGACTGCAGTTCGGCATTGTAACCGACTTGAGTGGGAAAATGCTCACCTTCGATGGCCTCTGGCACGCTGGAGAAGTGTGCTTTTCACGGATGAGTCCCGGTATGGCTTTGTGTGGATGAGCGGTTTGCTGATGTCAACGTTGTGAAGAGAGTGCCCCATGGTGGCAGTGGGGTTATGGTATGGGCAGGCATAAGCTACGGACAACACAATTGCATTTTATCGATGGCAATTTGAATGCACAGAGATACAGTGACGAGATTGTGGCCCATTGTAGTGCCATTAACCCGCCGCCAAAACGCTCATGTTTCAGCATAATAATGCACGGCCCCATGTCGCAAGGACCCATATACAATTCCTGGAAGCTGAAAATGTCCCAGTTCTTCCATGGCCTGCATACTCACCAGACATGTCACCACCCATTGAGCATGTTTGGGATGCTCTGGATCGATGTGTACAACAGCGTGTTCCAGTTCCCACCAATATCCAGCAACTTCGCACAGCCATTGAAGAAGCGTGGGACAACATTCCACAGGCCACAATTAACAGGCTGATCAACTCTATGCGAAGGAGATGTGTCGCGCTGCATGAGACAAATGGTGGACACACCAGATACTGACTGGTTTTCTAATCCATGCACCTTTTATTTATTTTTTTAAAGGTATCTGTGACCAACAGATGCATATCTGCATTCCCAGTCATGTGAAATCCATAGATTTGGGCCTAAGGAATTTATTGAAATTGACTGATTTCCTTATATGAACTGTAACTCAGTCAAATCTTTGAAATTGTTGCGTTTATATTTTTGTTCAGGGTATATACAGTGAGGGAAAAAAGTATTTGATCTCCTGCTGATTTTGTACGTTTGCCCACTGACAAAGAAATGATCAGTCTATAATTTTAAGAGTAGGTTTATTTGAACAGTGAGAGACAGAATAACAACAAAAAAATCCAGAAAAACGCATGTCAAAAATGTTATAAATTGATTTGCATTTTAATGAGGGAAATAAGTATTTGACCCCCTCTCAATCAGAAAGATTTCTGGCTCCCAGGTGTCTTTTATACAGGTAACAAGGTGAGATTAGGAGCACACTCTTAAAGGGAGTGCTCCTAATCTCAATTTGTTACCTCTATAAAAGACACCTCTCCACAGAAGCAATCAATCAATCAGATTCCAAACTCTCCACCATGGCCAAGACCAAAGAGCTCTCCAAGGATGTCAGGGACAAGATTGTAGACCTACACAAGGCTGGAATGGGCTACAAGACCATCGCCAAGCAGCTTGGTAAGAAGGTGACAACCGTTGGTGCGATTATTCGCAAATGGAAGAAATAACTGTCAAGCTCCCTCGGCCTGGGGCTCCATGCACGATCTCACCTCGTGGAGTTGCAATGATCATGAGAACGGTGAGGAATCAGCCCAGAATTACACGGGAGGATCTTGTCAATGATCTCAAGGCAGCTGGGACCATAGTCACCAAGAAAACAATTGGTAACACACTACGCTGTGAAGGACTGAAATCCTTCAGCGCCCGCAAGGTCCCCCTGCTTAAGAAAGCACATATACAGGGCCGTCTGAAGTTAGCCAATGAACATCTGAATGATTCAGAGGAGAACTGGGTGAAAGTGTTGTGGTCAGATGAGACCAAAATCGAGCTCTTTGGCATCAACTCAACTCGCCGTGTCTGGATTAGGAGGAATGCTGCATATGACCCCAAGAACACCATCCCCACGTCAAACATGGAGGTGGAAACATTATGCTTTGGGGGAGTTTTTCTGCTAAGGGGACAGGACAACTTCACCGCATCAAAGGGACGATGGACGGGGCCATGTACCGTCAAATCTTGGGTGAGAACCTCCTTCCCTCAGCCAGGGCATTGAAAATGGTTTGTGGATGGGTATTCCAGCATGACAATGACCCAAAACACACGGCCATGGCAACAAAGGAGTGGCTCAAGAAGAAGCACATTAAGGTCCTGGAGTGGCCTAGCCAGTCTTCAGACCTTAATCCCATAGAAAATCTGTGGAGGGAGCTGAAGGTTCGAGTTGCCAAACGTCAGCCTCGAAACCTTAATGACTTGGAGAAGATCTGCAAAGAGGAGTGGGACAAAATCCCTCCTGAGATGTGTGCAAACCTGGTGGCCAACTACAAGAAACGTCTGACCTCTGTGATTGCCAACAAGGGTTTTGCCACCAAGTACTAAATCATGTTTTGCAGAGGGGTCAAATACTTATTTCCCTCATTAAAATGCAAATCAATTTATAACATTTTTGACATGCGTTTTTCTGGCTTTTTTTTCTGTCTCTCACTGTTCAAATAAACCTACCATTAAAATTATAGACTGATCATGTCTTTGTCAGTGGGCAAACGTACAAAATCAGCAGGGGATAAAATACTTTTTTCCCTCACTGTATATAAAAAAATGAAAGACATCCATACTCGAGTCAAATATCGATATAATATCATCCAAAGATAATATTGCGATATTTAACTATTGATTTCTTTCTGCCATCACTCAACGTGTCAAGACAAGATAGTTAATCAGCAACAGCTGGGCATTCAACTAGTTTCACATTGCTGTGACAACAAGGGAAACTGACTGAAAATCGGGCTTTGACAAAATGGAGCACTTACAAAGTGTCATTCTTGTAATCTCCGCACCCAGAACCAAATCTCGCACTAACAATCTGTCACAAGAGACTCTGGTTGGTCTTTTCTTTCTCTTTCTATCTGTTATGTTTTTTGCCGGGCTTCGGAGAGAGACATTGGCAAAGGGCACAGTATCAATAACTGTTTCTAACCAAACTCACATTTTCAACAAAGAGGAATATATTAAATAGCAGATACCAGTACCATGCTAATAGATTTGGTTCTGGAGTTCTATATCTCATTCAAGACACACATTGCCCATTTCAAAGGGAGCAATGAGGCGAGATTACCAGGCTATCGCTGCGACTTTGTTGCTCAGACATGAGAGATAGTGAATGGATAGGGTGATCCCCTGGCTTTCTGGTTACTCCTGTATTGCATCATATTGGATAGCAGGTTGTGGCAGGGGTATGGCATCGTTATTAAGGTGTGTGTGCACACGTGTGTGTGTGTTTGTGCACGTGTGTATGTCAGACAGAGCGATGAGCAGAGGCTCCCAGACAATCTGCTCCCTCCACACCCCTGCTGTGACAGCCAGCCCAATCCATTTACAATGCTGAGACCATGGGCTGTTGACAGCACAAACACTGCCTGATACAAAAATTACTTGTACAGATACAAAAGTGAGCACACATTTACATTTTAGTCATTTTAGCAGACGCTCTTATCCAGAACGACTTACAGGAGCAATTAGGGTTAAGTGCCTTGCTCAAGGGCACATCGACAGATTATTTCACCTAGTCGGATCGGGGATTAGAACCAGCGACCTTTCGGTTACTGGCACAATGCTCTTAACCACTAAACTACCTGCCGCCCCATACACACACAGGCAAGAATAGGCATGAACACACTACACCATACAAAACACACACACCAAATACACAATCATACACAACCTTCTTGATTGCTGTGTACTTAAAATACACTCACCATGCCTGAATGGGGCTCTTCCGTCTAAGGATTAGGCGCCCAAACGACTGAGATGTTTCCTAAGTACTTCCTCAAACAGCCAGTGACACTGTCATTTGAATGTAAACAGAGAGAGCCGAGAAGGGGCGGAGGCTATCGGTGTCACGATGTGCTTTATTGACAGGTGAGGAACTGATTAACCTAAAACAGCCAGGTCCCGGCTAAAATCTGAACTCATCATGAGGGGCCGCAGTGGCTTGCGCGTCTGTGTACCCTCATCCATTTTTAGTCATCCATACCCACACATGCAGTCAGAGCCAGCCCTAGCCTTTTGGGGGCCCTAAGTGAAATGTTGTTGGGAGCAAAACATTTTAGCGGTCCCCCTCTTGACACTAGTTAATTTCCTGCAATTCTACACATTTTGCCATGAGGCAGAGAGAAGATTTTGACATGTTATAACCAATTTCATGGAATTCAACAAATTTTTCCATGGGGCGGAGAGTAAAATTAGCAGTTTTACAGCAGATTTCCTGCAATTCTACTAATTTTGCCATAGGGTGGAGATAACTGTTTGCCGTTTTGAATATCATATCTGAGTGACAATGACTAACAAAATCAATGGGAGCCTCCCGGTCGGTAACGTCTCCATGATTACAACAAGTTTAGATAGCTGGCTAGACATGGGCTAATTGAATGACAGTCAGTGACTGACATAACAAAATAGGCAAACTGCTGATGCACATCCACATTTCGAGATTGCAACTTGTGTATTCTACTATTCTAACGCTCAACAGTAGAGAGGGGGGAATTTATCCACAGGCCTACAAATGGCCCAGTTCCCCAACCCTGATCTATAGTATTGTGTTCAAGATGTGAGTCAGATTTCTACCAATGAGGCCGTAAACATAGACTGCATCCCAAATGGCACCCTATTCCCTAAATAGTCATCAACCACCATCAATGCCCCCAACAATAACGGAGTTCTATGAACAATACACTGAGTGTACAAAACATTAGGAACACTGCTCTTTCCATGACAGACTGACCAGGTGAATCCTTGTGAAAGCTATAATCCCTTATTGATGCCACCTGTTAAATCCATTTCAAATCAGTGTAGATTAAGGGGAGGAGACAGGTTAAAGAAGGATTTTTAAGCCTTGAGACAATTGAGACATGGATGTTGTATGTGTGCCGTTCAGAGGGTGAATGGGCAAGACAAAATACAGTATTTAAGTGCCTTTAAAGTGGGTATGGTAGTAGGTGCAAGGCACACTAGTTTGAGTGTGTCAAGAACTGCAACGCTGCTGGGTTTTTCACGCTCAACAGTTTCCCGTCTGTGTCAACAACGGTCCACCACCCAAAGGACATCTAGCCAACTTGACATAACTGTGGGATGTATTGGAGTCAACATGGGCCAGCATCCCTGTGGAATTCTTTTGACACCTTGTAGAGTACATGCCCCGACGAATTTAGTCTGTTCTGAGGGCAAATGGGGCTGCAGCTCAATATTAGGAAAGGTTTCCTAATGTTTTGTACACTCAGTGTATATCCACTATATCCAACAATATGTCCATACACTTATAGAGATGAGTACTACTGGGTAGGTTTTAGTGTTAATCCCACCAATTAAGATAGAATTCAAACATAAAATTGGACCTCACTACATTTCTCTCATGATTAGAGCCAGACGGAATCTGCGGAGGGCAAAAGCTCCTCAAGCTTCGAGAAATTATTTGAGATTATTAACGCCTGTGGCATTAATTAAAATACTGTTAATAGCTATGAGAAGGGCTTACCAAGAAAAACTTCCAACAGGACTTATTCAAGGCAGAAAGGAGTTGGAGCGCTCAACAAAAAAAAGCGGAGATTTATTTATTTTAGCTCACTTTAATCCATTGTACAAGACGCAAACAGCTGACTGACGTTTTGACTTCAAGCTGACGTCTTCTCAGAGTGACCTGACCATTGCACTTAGCTCCTATTTATGGCCTAGTGGTAGGAAAATAATAATGATAATATCTTTCAAGGTAAATGGCAAATTATAGCCCAAAATATTAAGATAATGTGGCTCGTTAATCAATAGGCCAAAATATACATAGGTGATATTTGGATGTCTGTGAATCCAGACACAAAAAACCAAGGCAACATTATTGAAATGAGGACAGAGAAAAATTGTTGAGTCCCTTAGGATCCACAGTGTCTAAGGCAGGGTTCCCCAACTGTTCCCAAGTATTCCCCAAATGTAATCAAGGTTTGAAATGATTATGTTTTAGTCAAAACATTATATCTGTTTGGGCTTCTTGCAGTCAATTTACAGTTTACAAATTATTTGTAATTATGTTCCGGCCCCCCGACCATCCGCTCCAGAACAAATTTAACCGGCCCGCGGCTGAATCTAGTTGATGATCCTTGGTCTAAGGAGTACTGCCAGAAAGCCTCTTTTTGTTTTAGTTTACATAGGATGTCACCTCCTCTTGGAGAAATGTGGACGTGTTCCATGGCTACAAAGCGCAGGGAGGAAGGTGACTCATGGTTAGCATCTATGCAGTGGTGCGCAATAGCATAGTCTGTTTTTATTACGAATAGCAGCCTTATGTTCTGCAATGCAGAGTTTCAATGCTCATTTAGTTTGACCAATATAAGCAGCCCCGCAGATGCATTTGAGCATGTACTGTATATGACATTTGTGGTGCGACAATTAAGGAAGCTTTGGATTTGGTAGTCTTTACTTGTTCTCGGGTGGTAAGAAAATGTTAGTATTGGTCGCGTTGTCACAATGTACACAGTGGCCACCCTTGTAATTGCCATTGGGCGGGCCTGGGAGCCAAGGGTCAGGCTTCTTGGGTACCTGCATGCTGTGAGTAACGGAATCGGTTAGATTGCGTGTACGGCAAAAAACAAATGCGAGGGGGCAATGTTGTGAACTCTGTGTGCTAATCCCACAAATTAAGATAGAATTCAAACATAAATTGGTCTCACTACATTTCTCTCAACAGGGGGTTTGTATGTGTTTTCTCCTGGTTTCTGTTAGTGCCAGTGAGTAGGCTTTGAGTAGGCTTTGATGTTCAGTCTCTCTAGCACAGGTATAGGCCTGTTCAATGACACTTATACCCCTGTTGCAGGAATCTGGTGCGCATATCATTAGCTTTACACTCGAACTCTAGGTCTGTACTACAGTTAGGTCAGAGTCTTAGGAATTGACCCTATGTTCTGCTTATGGTGTACCGGGTGGTTACTGTCTGCGCTTAAAAGTGTGTTCCTACTATGCGGCTTGCGAAAGACAGTAGACTTCAACTAGTTTTCTTTATTTTTGTAGATTGTAAGACGTCAATTCTTTCTAGCGTGAAGGCCCACCTGAACTGTTATTTGCTAGTTGTATTGCTATTACATAATACATAACCATAAGGGTGGTGATATTAAATTCTTAGAGGTCTATAGAGAATAGAGATTGTGATCCGGCAGATGAGGAATGTGTGTGTGTGCGTCTGTCTGTCTGTTACCCCTCAGGTGATGAGAATTGATGTGTCCATTTGAGAGCGGGGCACATCTGCAACAGTGTGATAAATGTAATGATGTCATTATTGCTGGAGGGGTAATAGAGAGCCACAGTTTCTCTAATATGAGGAGTCATTTCTCATTACCTCAAAAAGATTCCAATCTCTCAGAGCTTTCCATCAAACCTGGGAATGGGTTTGTGCAATTATTCAGATTTTCTGTGCAGTGAAACTATGCTAAGACGTGGAGTCAACAGTGATGCTATGAGAAAGCATGACATGTAATGTAGAGAACTAGCAATGCTGAACCACCAACCTTTTAAGCCAAATAGCAAGCCTCTAACACTACAGGATTCATTAACAAATCATGGCATATCCATGGGAATTCCGATTTCAATGTGGGTGACAAATATTAACCACCATAAGGGTAACAAATACAGTGAGAGAAAAAGTATTTGATCCCCTGCTGATTTTGTATGTTTTCCCACTGACAAAGAAATGATCAGTCTATAATTTTAATGGTAGGTTTATTTGAACAGTGAGAGACAGAATAACAACAAAATCCAGAAAAACGCATGTCAAAAATGTTATAAATTGATTTGCATTTTAATGAGGGAAACAAGTATTTGACCCCCTCTCAATCAGAAAGATTTCTGGCTCCCAGGTGTCTTTTATACAGGTAACGAGCTGAGATTAGGAGCACACTCTTAAAGGGAGTGCTCCTAATCTCAGCTTGTTACCTGTATAAAAGACACCTGTCCACAGAAGCAATCAATCAATCAGATTCCAAACTCTCCACCATGGCCAAGACCAAAGAGCTCTCCAAGGATGTCAGGGACAAGATTGTAGACCTACACAAGGCTGGAATGGGCTACAAGACCATCACCAAGCAGCTTGGTGAGAAGGTGACAACAGTTGGTGCGATTATTCGCAAATGGAAGAAACACAAAAGACCTGTCAATCTCCCTCGGCCTGGGGCTCCATGCAAGATCTCACCTCGTGGAGTTGCAATGATCATGAGAACGGTGAAGAATCAGCCCAGAACTACACAGGAGGATCTTGTCAATGATCTCAAGGCAGCTGGGACCATAGTCACCAAGAAAACAATTGGTACCACACTACGCTGGGAAGGACTGAAATCCTGCAGCGCCCGCAAGGTCCCCCTGCTCAAGAAAGCACATATACAGGCCCGTCTGAAGTTTGCCAATGATCATCTGAATGATTCAGAGGAGAACTGGGTGAAAGTGTTGTGGTCAGATGAGACCAAAATCGAGCTCTTTGGCATCAACTCAACTCGCCGTGTTTGGAGGAGGAGGAATGCTGCCTATGACCCCAAGAACTCCATCCCCACGTCAAACATGGAGGTGGAAACATTATGCTTTGGGGGTGTTTTTCTGCTAAGGGGACAGGATAACTTCACCGCATCAAAGGGACGATGGACGGGGCCATGTACCGACAAATCTTGGGTGAGAACCTCCTTCCCTCAGCCAGGGCATTGAAAATGGGTCGTGGATGGGTATTCCAGCATGACAATGACCCAAAACACACGGCCAAGGCAACAAAGTAGTGGCTCAAGAAGAAGCACATTAAGGTCCTGGAGTGGCCTAGCCAGTCTCCAGACCTTAATCCCATAGAAAATCTGTGGAGGGAGCTGAAGGTTCGAGTTGCCAAACGTCAGCCTCGAAACCTTAATGACTTGGAGAAGATCTGCAAAGAGGAGTGGGACAAAATCCCTCCTGAGGTGTGTGCAAACCTGGTGGCCAACTACAAGAAACGTCTGACCTCTATGATTGCCAACAAGTGTTTTGCCACCAAGTACTAAGTTATGTTTTGCAGAGGGGTCAAATACTTATTTCCCTCATTAAAATGCAAATCAATTTATAACATTTTTGACATGCGTTTTTCTGGCTTTTTTTGTTGTTATTCTGCCTCTCACTGTTCAAATAAACCTACCATTAAAATTATAGACTGATCATGTCTTTGTCAGTGGGCAAACGTACAAAATCAGCAGGGGATCAAATACTTTTTTCCCTCACTGTATAAGCACATTGGCTCAGCCTACTATTTTTAGGACATCCCAAAGAGTCAACGTGTAATTTGAGCACTTCCTAAACCAGTCCCTCCAGCCGTTCAATAGCACATACTGTACCACAGCATTGAGACAATGACCAAACCTACCAGCCTGTTCACCTGGCTCTACTCCACTTCAGTTAGCCAGGAACAACATCACTCAATCTAAACCAGCCTGTTCTGCTAGCCTCATTGTTCATTCCAAATGTGTTTAATCCCCACCAGAAAACAGCCTATTCAGAGACATGTTGCCATCTACAAACCAAGTATGACTCCACAACAGAAGCTAAACCACTTTGTTAAACAACATCACATCGAGATGACCTGGGAACCATGTCTGATCCAATATCCCTTTAGCAAAAGTTCTGTCCAAATGCACAACATCACCGGCACTAACACTCTACCCTGAGGAACACATCTGCTGTATTTCCAGGCTATAAACAGCAGGCAGGAAAAGAGCAGGATGTGGTGTAGTTGAAGTAGTACACACCTGCAGGAGGGCGCATGGTAGAAGGGATGTCCGGGGTGAGGGAAGTGATTGCAGTGTCCCGACTGGCTCCACATGATGCTTCTGGTAATCCACTCAGTTACTGTGGCTAACGGCTGTTGCTTCAGTTTCTATAGCTGCTGCAGACCTGCACTCTTAGACTTATTGCGGTGGAGTTACTTTAAAAAGACTCTTCTGCTTTTGCTCTCTTTAACTTTTCCATAGGGAGGGATAGAGGGGGAGAGGTGAGAAAGATGGGAGAGACAGACAGACAGAGAGAGAGCTTTAAGTGAAGGAGAGATTGAGAGAGAGATCGAGAGAGCAGATATGATAGAGCGAGAGGAACACACTGGTGTAGTTAACACACCTGTGCCGTCATTCAGACAGCCCAAAATCCTAGCCCCTTCCCAGGCCCCACAACAATTCTCAGCAGGGTAGGAAAGGAGTGTGGCTGATCCCACCTGACATCACTGGGGAGACGTGTCTATGTCTAGCCTAACCAAAATATTCAGTAAAGTCTCGGATGCCCCTCCCTAGTGTCTAACAGGTATCCCCAACAATCTGACATGTGAACTATGTCGGAGGTCGTCAGCTTGTATCGGCAAAGTCTTCAATCTCTTTAACGGGTATGTCAGCGCGAGCAATATACCCACGGTCTCTGACACTAATCACCAGTCTCTCCCCGGTCTCTCTACAGTGGATCTCCACTGTCTCTGGTACTAGCTGTATCACTTCAGTCTTCAATGCGTATCTCCTCAGTCTGTGGTGGGTACCGGTAGTCCAGTCTCTCTCTATCCCGTATCTCCAGTGTCCCTTACGTGTAGGTCCGGACAGTTTTGGCGCATCTCTCTGGCGCCGTCTCTAATACATCTCTGAGGTAGTCACTACCAATAGAAGCAAGTCTCTCTCCCCTCAGCACCGGCTTTCCGCCGGCTCCCAAGCCTCATGACACAACAGCACTGAGTGACTGAGCACACAGACTGGGAGAGAGAAAAGGGGGGGGGTGAGAGAGAGAGAATGAGAGAGAGAACGAGAGAGAGAGAGAGAGAGAGAGAGAGAATGAGAGAGAGAGAGAGAGAGAGCGAAGCTGCTCTCCTTTTCCCGCCTCATGCTCATTGGCAGGATATGCACTGCTAAGAGAGAAAGTGAGAGTAAAACAATACAAGGAGAGAAGGACCGATAGAGATAGATACAGATAGACCAATCCTACTCTACCTCGTCTTGGCAGCGGTGTTGGTGGTGTGCCAGTACACAACTCCACTTCACCAAGGGAGTGACCACCACAGCCCAAATCTGGAAAACGGACAGTTTCTGTTGCTGTATAGGTCAATGTCCCAATCTATAAAATCTAGATTTGTTTAGAGGACTATAGACAGGGGACATAGATTTGATAGAAAAAGTGGGTATATTTTTGGTTTACGATAGTCATTTTTGACCAAGAGCCTATGCCTAACTATTGAAACATAATCATTTTGTATGTCCAGCTGTGATGTTTTTAGTCCTATTGTATAGTAAAAGTCCAAAACTTTAGATTAGTAATGAACCATGCAAATGGGTGGAACAGTGGATCTTTCAGTGTCCATGTTCTACTGAACATGACAGGGCAAAATGGCAGCGCAGGGGACTGGTCAAGAGGATGTAATAGTACAGAATGTTCAGGTAGAAATGTATCGTGTAAAACAAATGATTGTCAGTCGGATAGAATTGTCACCTCTATTCATTCTATTTTGATCTGCAATGTTCAGAGCACTCCACGCCCCTGAATATATCCACTAAATCCATTTAGTGGATATGAATACAATGACCTAACTTCCTCTTGCTCATGTCCGCTCTTGCTCTTGGTACTGATGGATTGCGTCCCAAATGGCACCCTATTCCCTATATACTGTAGTACACTAATTTGACCAGAGCCCATAGGGCACTATATAAGGAATTAATTGGCTGCCATTTGGAACGTAATTCAGCAGTGCCAAAAGCAAGAGAGGACAGGAAGTTAGGTCACTGCATTGATATCCACTAAATGGATTTCCCATGATCAAATCTAACAGGGTAGTTCTGGTGAACGTACACTTGGGGCAGTAGGACATCAAACTGAACATAAACATGAATCCAAGGGTGTATTTACTAGGAAGCAAACTGCTGAAACGGGGAGGGACTAACCTTAACTTAACTCCAGTAATAAACGCTTGTTTTCGTTGCAAACCGGTTTCCGTTGCAAACGTTTTACTTCGGGGTGACTAATGAATACATCCCAGAGGACTCGTTGGGTTAGCTTAATAGCCCTACTATATACAGTACATGTAACTGCCAAAATAAAGGAAACACCAATATAAAGTGTCTTAATAGAGTATTGGGCCACCACGAGACAAAACAGCTTCAATGCACCTTGGCATAGATTCTACAAGTGTATGGAACTCTATTGGAGGGATGAGACACCGTTATTCAACGAGAAATTCCATAATTTTGTGTTTTGTTGATGGTGGTGGAACATGCTGTCTCAGGCGCCACTCCAGAATCTTCCATAAGTGGTCAATTGGGTTGAGATCTGGTAACTAAGACGGCCATGGCATATGGTTTACTGTACATCCTTTTCATACTCATCAAACCATTCAGTGACCACTCGTGCCCTGTGGATGGGGCATTGTCATCCTATGGGGGCATAGCCATGGTAGCCAAAATAATGGCCTGCCCAGCATTTTTTTCCTTAAGCATGATGGGATGTTAATTGCTTAATTAACTCAGGAACCACACCTGTGTGGAAGCACCTGCTTTCAATATACTTTGTATCCCTCATTTACTCAAGTGTTTCCATGATTTTGGCAGTTACCTGTACATTGATCCTTGAATGATCCAACAGCCTTGTTTGTCTAAGTGTTACTCAGAGAGCATATTGAATCAGCGGCCTCAGGCAAGTCAAACACCCACCTGTTATGGGTCATACATGACAGAGTAGGTCTGACACAATATGGCAGACAGACCGATTGAAAGATACAGGTTATATGTGTAGGCAGAGAACAGCACTCTCCGAAGGAGACTGGTGTAATTTTGTGGTTACATCATGCTCCTGTGCCGTCGAGACTAGGGTGAGAATGGGAGGGAGGGAGGTGGGTTCTGTCTCCTGCTGTTTATGAAACTCAATTCCAGCCCAATTTCATCAGGGAGAGGAAACAGTGCCTACCCACCCCCTCTTTTCCTCTCTCCTTCTCTCTGTCTCCCTCTCCCCCTGTCTAGAAGCAGGTGGACAGTCGTCACCTGTGCTCTTGCTCTGCCCACGCACAGAAATAGAAGGAAAAAAACATACTGGCACATGCAGTCTCGCTCTCTCTCTCTCTCACACACACACACACATAGAAATGTCCACCTACCCACCCACCCGTGTACAAGCATCCCCAGTGGAAGCGCCTTAGAGGAGGAAGGTGAACCATTTTTAAAAAGTTATCATTTTTAGATAAAACTATACACGTCACCAAATAACTGATTAAAACACACTGTTTTGTAATGGTCTACAGTAGCCTCAACAGCACCCTCTAGGGCAGCACCATGGTGTAGCCAGAGGACAGGTATTTGCAGTCCTCTGGGTGCACTGACTTCAATACAAAACCAAGGAGGCTCTTTTTCTCACCCCCTTCCATAGACTAATATAGTAATTATGACAACTTCCATAGGACGTCCTCCAGCTCTTGCAGTATGAACTGACATGTCCATCCAATCAAAGGATCAGAGAATTAATGTAGTACTGAAAGCATAAGCTACAGCTAGCTAGCACTGCAGTGCATAAAAGTGTGGCGAGTAGTTGACTCAGAGAGAGAAAGACAATAGTTGAACAGTTTTAAACAAATTAATTTCTTCAAAAATTAAGGAGAAGAAGCAGAGTTTAGAAGAGTTTACCTTTCACTTACTTAGCTAATGCAGCTAATTTAGTCTACTCGACCACCTGACTCAAACAGAGAGGAATGCTATTTATGTTAGCTAGCTGGCTAAGGCTATTCAACACTGCAACTCTTCCAAGTCAAGGTAAGCTTTCGGTTTTATTAATTTATTGCCACCGGGGCCTGCCGGTGTAACTGCTAAACTGCTTGCGGTACCCTGTACCGAGTGATTGTACACATGGATTGGATTGTGGTTTACTAAGGCGTTAGTTCTAGTTTGTTGACTATAACCTAATATGGTGACAACGATGTAGGCTATGTATCGTTTAGCGGTTATGGTATGAAGGTTTGGCTTGGAGAGGTTTTTTTGCGCCTGGTCACAGACAGCTGTTATGTTATGCACTGAAGTCCACAAGCGAAGGGAAAAGGTGAGAGGAGAGTGTGTAGAAGGAATTATACAATGAGCAAAGGGATGACACTGTATGTGTCTGCTATGAAAGTGAAAGGTGTGTGTGGGTGCTCAGGAGTGTATTCATTCCGCCGATTCTGTTGCAAAACATTTCTTAAACGGAAGCAAACGGAATGAAACGGGGAGGGACCTACATGAATTGTCATATAGAAACTTTTAGTTGCAAAATGGAACGTTTTGCAACTGTTTGGACTAATGATTACCCCACAGATCAGCTAGATGCAGGCAAGTGTGTGCAAGGTGGTATTGAATGTGTCACTGTCTGTCATCTTGATTACTCCAGTTTCTCTCGACCAGTGCACTACGTTATAATCTTTCCTTTGTAGGCTAGGTTGTAGCAACCTCATGATGGGTATAGGGCAAATTTGAGCATCATGTAGTAGCCTAAACCTATCGATGTTACAATGAGCTGGGTAAATGGAATTTGAATGACAAGCATCCAATATGCTGTAATAGAAATAAGGCCATGCTCCTAAAAAAATGAAATAGTCCTCCCTAATCTTAAATGGTGCCGACTGCCACGGACACTCACACACATTCACCCACCCCCCAAAAAACACACACATCTTCTGCCAGATCACAATTTCTATTCTCTATAGACCTCTAAGAATGTCATATCACCACCCTTATGGTTATGTATTATATAATAGCAATATAACTAACTAATAACAGTTCAGGTGGGCCTTTGTGCCACACACACACACAGGGGGCTGGATTGAATCATCATGTCAGTGGGTGTGATGGGCCAGTGTGATGACGCCTCTGAGCTTATCAGTGTCCCACAGCAGCCTTTATCCCCTTGTACGCTGTCAAGGTTACATCCAGCACAATATTTCAGGAATGCAACCCCCCGAAAAAAAAAGTCTCAGCAGACCATGGCTGTGTCCCAAATGGCACTCTGTTCCCTATACAGTGCACTACCTTTGACCAGGCCCATAGGGCTGTCGAAAGTATTTGCTTTATAGGGAATAGGAGGCCATTTGTGACAGCTCCACTCTCTCGGTCGCCATCTTACTCTCGCGCTCTCTCTCCCTCTCTAACTCGCTCTTTCCCCGCTCTCACTTCATCCATCCCTCCCTCCTTCCCAATCTCTGTTTCTTTCTCCCTCCCTAGACAGACATACAACCCCCAACCCCCCAAGGGTCTACTGATCCAGATACTTCAGACTAAACACACACACACGTCTTATCTCACTGTAGCGGTGCCCTTCTGTGGAATCATTGAGACCAAACCCAAAACTACATCCATAAACTGTCCTTGTCATACATACTCAGAATTTGTCAAAGCATCAATGCAATGTTGACATCACAATGTGGGGATTCTCAGTGCTCTTGCTATGGGAGAGTTTGAAATGACCCTCTGTTAGGCCATGGACCAATAGTTTCCAATAGTTTCCTTCCATTGTCTGTAGTGGAGAACTGATGGGCCTGTTGGCTTTGGTTGAGTCATTGAATGAAGTGGAGATAAAACGCAGTCAATCAATCTAGGTGCAGCGGACTCAATCAGTTCTCAACAGCAAAGTTCTCAAAAATCAGCCACTCACCAAAGCAAGTGTTCAATTCATTCAGAAGTCACGCGGTGCTACTATATATATATATATATATTTTTTTTTTTAAAGCTGTTATACAAGACTGGCTAACTAGCTAGCAGGCTAATGCTACCTAGCTAACCTAGCTTGTTAGCAAGATATGTCAAGTTTGAATGCGGTCCTTGGCTAACGATAACCTGTTATTGCTAGTGAGCTAACTAGTTAGCTATGCTAACTAGCTGTATTTTAGGACTGGATTGCTAGCTATTCTATCCAGGACCAGCTGTGGAGTTAAATCCAGTGTGTCAGGTAATTGCAAGGAAGTAAAACATTCCTGGGGATTCCGAACCAAACCAATCAGCCGAGGGCCGGCATTGGATAAGAAAGTAAAGCATATCTACTTCCTGGATACCATCTTCATAATGAGTCTGAGAGAAGATTAATGCTCTCTCTAGCCTTCCAGGCTTTCATTAATTGTGTCCCAAATGGCACCCTATTCCCGATGCACTCCTATTGACCAGAGCCCAATAGGCACTGGTCAGAAATTGTGCACTATGAAGGGAATAGGGTGTCATTTGCATATCCCCACCATTGAATCCCCTCAATACAATAGTCTGATGGTTATCATTTTAACTAAATGAATGCCTTTCGTCAGGGAGAGTTTCTCATACTGTTGGACGAAGGACAGAAATTAATCAAATCCAAAACGATTTCTTCATATAATTGTTTTCTAATTCCGTTAAACTGTGACTGCATCCCAAATGGCACCCTGTCCGCTTATAGAATAATACTTTTGACCAGGGCCCATAAGCTCTGGCAAAAGTAGTGCACTATATAGGTAACAGGGTGCCATTTGGAATGTACCCGGTCTCTTCAAAATCATACTGTGCTCATATTGTATTGTTATATAAACATTCTAAACTGATGCAGGTAAATTGTGTTACATTGTCTTCTCCACTCCTTTAGGGAGCCTGGGTTATCCTGGATTCTATTTTAGTCCATAAATTGGATTCCCACAGACAAAGTAATGGCCTGACTGTTGGAATCAAATGTATATGGGCCCCGAGTTATTAATAAATAACTTTTAAATGTAATGGCCACCATTTTTCAGAGCCTTTTATGACTGAAGAATTAAATAAACATAATCTCTGCTAAGATTGTTGAATACTCGTTTCTGATTGGCTAGAAGGGCATTCTAGAATGGACATTAAAACCAGACAACGGGACAGTTGGAAAAGATATCGGGACACCTTGAAATCATGACGCTATATGCGCCTACACATGCACACCGCACTTGCTACAAAGTTACAGAAAGCTAAACCAACAATCACACAAACCAAAATTGGATACATTGTAAACGCAGGTGCAACAAGGATTTTTTTTGGAGCATCTGATGACCTAACGAGGTGAGTGATGAACATGAATATCTCCAGTCCCTACTGTTGCAGTCATGATGCAAGTGGCGCTATGCTGTCAAATATACATTTCTTCTCTGAACAAAAATATAAAGTGTCCCATGTTTCATGAGCGGAAATAAAAAGATCCCCGAAATGTTCCATTCGCACAAAAAGTTTATTTCTCTTAAATGTTGTGCACCCATTTGTTTACATCCCTGTTAGTGAGCATTTCTCCTTGGCCAAGATAATCCATCCACCTGACAGGTGTGGCATATCAAGAAGCTGATTAAACAGCATGCTATTTACACAGGTGCACCTTGTGCTTGGAACAATAAAAGGCCACTTAAAAAATGTGCCGTTTTGTCACACAACAAAATCCCACAGATGTCTCAAGTTGAGGGAGTGTGCAACTGGCATGCTGACTGCAATAATGTCCACCAGAGCTCTTGCCCGAGAATGTTCATTTCTCTAGCATAAGCCGCCTCAAATGTTGTTTTAGAGAATTTGGCAGTACGTACAACTGGCCTCACAACCGCAGACCACGTGTGACCACGCCAGCCAAGGACCTCCACATCCGGGTTCTTCAACTGCTGGATCATCTGAGACCAGCCACCTGGACTGCTGATGAAACTGTGGGTTTGCACAAATGAAGAATTTCTGCACAAACTGTCAGAAACCGACTCAGGGAAGCTCATCTGCGTGCTCGTCGTCCTCACCAGGGTCTTGAACTGACTGCAGTTCAGCGTCATAACCGACTTCAGTGGGCAAATGCTCACCTTCGATGGCCACTGGCACGCTGGAGAAATGTGCTCTTCACAGATGAATCCCGGTTTCAACTGTACCGGGCAGAAGGCAGACAGCGGTTTGCTGATGTCAACGTTGTGAACAGAGTGCGCCATGGTGATGGTGGTGAAGTTATGGTTTGGGCAGGCATAAGCTACCCATTGAACATGTTTGGGATGCTCTGGATCGACATGTGCGACCGCACGTTCCAGTTCCCACCAATTTCCAGCAACTTCGCACAGCCATTGAAAAGGAGTGGGAGACAACATTCCACAGGTCACAATCAACAGCCTGATCAACTCTATGCGAAGGAGATGTGTCGGGCTGCATGAGGCAAATGGTGGTCACACCAGATACTGACTGGTTTTCTGATCCACGCCTCTACCTTTCTTTTTTTAAGGTATCTGTGGCCAACAGATGTATATCTGTATTCTCAGTCATGTGAAATCCATAGATAAGGGCCTAACAAATTTTTTTCAGTTGACTGATTTCCTTATATGAACTGTAACTCAGTAAAATCTTTTAAATTGTTGCATGTTGCGTTTATATTTTTGTTCAGTGTAGTTTGACCAGCTTTTTTCAGCAACTGATATTTTTGAATTTGGTTGTCATATTGGCAGGTTTGCTAGCAACAGATGATTTAGCTAGCTTCTAGCTTAGTGTTTGATATGCAATGCAATCTCCTCGTAATGAACAGTGTCGAGTGTCCTGACGAGAAGGCCAATCTTTCTAGCTATGCCAGGCAATATCGGCCAACATCAATAGAAAACAGCTTAAACAAATGCAAATGCAGCTACTTTGCTGCTATTTTGGCTGCCGAGGTCGTGACTGTGTTAGCCATTGCTAGTTGGCTAGCTAGCAAGCAAGGGATAAGAACGTTGCCGGCGAGCATTGTAATGAAACATATAGAATGAACAACTGTGTATTTGAGACTTTTTATGACGATCTTCATCCATAACAGTTGGTTACACAGTTATACGGTAATTGTGCCAGCCCTAAAGTCAAGTGCTCTCATTATCATCTTACAGATGGCAGTATTGCATTAACAGTGTCAGATATTTTAAAGAAGTTTATGGCGAATCCGGACTTGAACCCACATTGGCGAGCATCCACACTAGAGGAAAGTTTATCGCTCTACAGTACACCTGTCAATCAACTGAGCAACGCATCCTACTGAATGCTGTAGGCCTATTAATAAGGTGGTAACACAAGACAGTTAAGTGCTTTCAGGGTGTGTTCATTGTCAGTGACATCTGCAAATAATACGTCAATGTACAGTACATAATACAAAATAATACAACTCGTATTTAAAATGTAGCAATTCAACAGTAAATGCCGTTTAGCCTGCGTATCTTTTACAGCATATCATTGCTCAAGTGGTTTGCAAGTGATTTCCATTTTTCTAATGGTTGTCAATTCCTTTGGATCTTCTTTTTCACTGTGCTCATCTCTGTCTGTCCTGTGCAACTATTTGCAATGCATCAGTGCAACAATGTTATCGTAACCGGCCAAAGTGATCATATCAACGCACTTTCCCCCCTCAACTTCGCCAACAGTAAATTTGGCCTATTTTAGTAAAAAAGATATACAGTGGGGAGAACAAGTATTTGATACACTGCCGATTTTGCAGGTTTTCCTACTTACAAAGCATGTAGAGGTCTGTAATTTTTATCATAGGTACACTTCAACTGTGAGAGATGGAATCTAAAACAAAAATCCAGAAAATCACATTGTATGACTTTTAAGTAATTAATTTGCATTTTATTTGCTTTATTATTAATTATATTCCGTCCCTCCGACCATTCGCTCCAACAAAAATCAGCTCTTGGCTGAATCTAGTCGCCTACCCATGGTCTTAGACTGTAAACTAAAATGATTTGAATAACGCTCAAACGTCCAGTTTTGTTTTATGCCAAAATAACTGCATACAGCCTAAGCCTGATTATGCAACCATTTAGATCAGTTATGGGTCTATTCTTGACAGTTTAGAAGGTCCAGAAAGGTACATTAGCAGCCCACCCATATGGTGTATTTTGTCAGGATGTATCGGTGATAAGAAAATATGGGCTTCTGACACCGAGATGCACTGTCTCTCTACAAATATAAACTTGTATAATCCTCCTACATCTTTATTGCTTTGTAGCCTAGTCAAGGATGCATCAATGCAATATTGGCACACAACATTTCGTTTCAGACCAACGGAACAAAAGTAAACCTTGAATTTGTAGGTTTCAAATATCCCTCTTGACCAGGGTTGACGTATTTTAAAAAACGCCATTGGTTGGTGGATATAAAGTCTAAGATCTTTGATAGGGGCATTTCCATCCATGAGCAACAACATGTGTAGTTCATAGGAGCATGTCAAATTTGGTGTCAAATGAAAGCGAAGAGTCCATTTTTGTTCCTTTTTTAAAATTAAGGCATAGATACATTTTTCTTGCATTGATTTGTCATCCTAAGGGTCCCAGAGATAAAATGTAGCATAGTTTTGTTTGATCAAATAAATTTTTATATTCAAATGTAGGAACTGGGTTCTACAGTTTGAACCCCTGCTGTCCCTGGCTCCACACCCACCCCGCCTGGCCATCTAGATGTGTGAAAGTTAGTGTATAAGCTAATGATCCATCATGTATGACATTCCTGGGAGTGTGTAAACTTACATTTTGTATTACCATATAATTTTTTTATGTTCTCTATAGTTATGTACTTGAAAATGTATCAATTGACCAATTCGGCACATTTGGGCAGACTTGATACAAAATAGTCAGTATTGCAATGCTTCACTGGATCAATCTGAAACTTTGTACACACACTGCTGCCATCTAGTGGCCAGAATCTAAATTGCGCCTAAACTGCAATATTATATTGTGGCCTTTCTCTTGCATTTCAAAGATGATACACAAATCTAAAAAATAAGCATGATTTTTTGTTTGTATTATCTTTTACCAGATCGAATGTGTTATATTCTCCTACATTCATTTCACATTTCCACAAACTTCAAAGTGTTTCCTTTCAAATCGTATCAAGAATATGCATATCCTTGCTTCAGGTCCTGAGCTACAGGCAGTTAGATTTAGGTATGTAATTTTAGAGAGGTTAAAAATACATAACACAATTATGTTGAATTAAAGACCCCTGACAACTAATATCAACACTTACATTTCGTTTTGGAGAAATTATTTGCCGTCTGTAAGTCAAACCAATTCCGTTACCACAAACCCACATATCTTTACGATATTTTCTAATTTCGCTCCCTCAGGAGGAGGTAGGATAATGAAAGTTCACAGAAGTAACAAGTAAAGGTACACCTACCAATTAGTTAGTGTTTCTACTGATTAAAACTCATAATTCAGTTACCACATCTTTAACTGAATTACTGCAATTGAGCCAATCATAGACGTCTATGTTTCACAAGTTTGGACAGCACAGTACAGTAGAGCACAGTAAAGAACAGTATATACAGTGAATAAAAGTAGAGTACAGCAGGGTTTTGTAGAGTACACTAGAGTACAGTATAATGTACTATATTGTACTATATTGTACTCTACTAAACATATCTACTTTACTGTACTATAGTGTGCTCTCCTGCGCTGTAATGTCCAAACTTGTGAAACATAGACATCTAATATGCAAAAGAAGGATATTGTATATTTCTAGTTTTGTGTACCTATTCAGGATACATCACCATGGAGAATTATAATAATATCCATAATCATGCATTTCTATATAGTACAGATCAGGGACCCATGATGTAATTCCATTACCGGATGTAAATCCACTTCACCTACTGTAGTTCAATAACCAAAATAATTGTTTTCAAACTCAAAGTGTCATGTCAGAACTCTGCTTTAAATGTCTCCTAGTACACCCAAATGACCAGCTTGGTATAGGAACAAAGTCACATGCAATCACCTCTAAAGGATCAATTCATAAATATCCTAAGTCGCAACTATGTCTGCTAACACTACACAGACAATCTTCTGTTACTATTCTTTCTTTCTTGCCTCTATAGACTTGTATAATATTCACTGCAAAGGTAGACAAACCATACTACGAAAGAAATGCAGTAGCCTTTATTCAGTTTTTGTTAACAGCATTAAAATATCCCCTTAACTGGGCTGTTGGTCAAGCCTCAGGACTAAAAGAGCAACAACAACAAACAACAATGTATAAATGTCCAAAATGCACTGGGTTTAGTTTTACCTCACACTGACTGCTCTCGCTGTCTAACAGAGCGAGGTTACCATTACAATACAGCCCGGGGGGGACAAAGGTAGTCCCTTTGCTAATTGACTGCTTTTTCCTCTCTCTCTAAACCGATTCGAGCAAACACACAAGGCTTAGCTGTTACTGCACAGTCCGACTGTGTGCCTGACTGTTAGGCAGACTGGCTGACAGACAGGCTGGCTGACTGACAGACTGGCCGACAGACAGGCTGGCTGACTGACAGACTGGTTGACACACAGAGTAACGGCGTTGTTCAAAGTCATCTTTTTTGCAGTCACTGACTGAATGAATGTCTGAGTTGATGACTCATCTCCACAAGACCACATTACACTTTTCACACGTGCCGACCCGAACTGTGTTGCCAGATGCTAGTGGCCTTGATGTTTGTTTTTTATTTGATCAGGGAGTCATACTGAGACCAAGGTCTCTTTTGAAGATGAGCCCTGAATTACAGAAAATACACACATCAAAATATAAAAACAAAATGCAAGCAGAAAGAAAAAGTCGGTCCTAAAAAACAAACACATTCATCAGTAATAAGGTCCTCAATCAGCTTTCTGAATTGCCCTAGAGGCACCATAACATAACATTTAAGAACATTTTGAAGATTGTTCCACAAATAAGGTGCAAGAAAACTAAAAGCTGATTTACCCAACTCAGTAGAGACCAAAGGAATTTCCAGAGTTAGCCATCCCTGAGACCGGGTGTGGTAACTCGTATGTCTAAAGTTTAGTAACGATGTTAGGTACAGTGGGACTTTTTGTGAAAGGGCATAGCAATGTATCAACCTACAGTTGAAGTCGGAAGTTTACATACACCTTAGCCAAATACATTTAAACTCAGTTTTTCACAATTCCTGACATTTAATCCTAGTAAAAATTCCCTGTCTTAGGTCAGTTAGGATCACCACTTTATTTTAAGAATGTGAAATGTCAGGATAATAGTAGAGAGAATTATTTATTTCAGCTTTTATTTATTTCATCACATTCCCAGTGGGTCAGAAGTTTACATACACTCAATTAGTATTTGGTAGCATTGCCTTTAAATTGTTTAACTTGGGTCAAACATTTTGGTTAGCCTTCCACAAGCTTCCCACAATAAATTGGGTGAATTTTGGCCAATTCCTCCTGACAGAGCTGGTGTAACTTAGTCAGGTTTGTAGGCCTCCTTGCTCGCACACGCTTTTTCAGTTCTGCCCACAAATTTTCTATAGGATTGAGGTCAGGGCTTTGTGATGGCCACTCCAATACCTTGGCTGTGTTGTCCTTAAGCCATTTTGCCACAACTTTGGAAGTATGCTTGGGGTCATTGTCCATTTGGAAGACCCATTTGCGACCAAGCTTTAACTTCCTGACTGATGTCTTGAGATGTTGCTTTAATATATCCACATAATTTTCCTTCCTCATGATGCCATCTATTTTATGAAGTGCACCAGTCCCTCCTGCAGCAAAGCACCCCCACAGCATGATGCTGCCACCCCCGTGCTTCACGGTTGAGATGGTGTTCTTCGGCTTGCAAGCGTCCCCCTTTTTCCTCCAAACATAACGATGGTCATTATGGCCAAACAATTCTATTTTTGTTTCATCAGTACAATCTTTGTCCCCATGTGCAGTTGCAAACCGTAGTCTGGCTTTTTTATGGCGGTTTTGGAGCAGTGGCTCCAGGTTCAGGTTTTACTGTGGATATAGATACTTTTGTACCAAAGTACGTTCATTTCTAGGAGACAGAATGCGTCTCCTTCCTGAGCGGTATGACAGCTGCGTTGTCCCATGGTGTTTATACTTGCGTACTATTGTTTGTACAGATGAACGTGGTACCTTCATGCGTTTGGAAATTGCTCCCAAGGATGAACCAGACTTGTGGAGGTCTACACATTTTTTTCCTGAGGTCTTGGCTGATTTATTTTGATTTTCCCTTGATGTCAAGCAAAGAGGCACTGAGTTTGAAGGTAGGCCTTGAAATACATCCACAGGTACACCTCCAATTGACTCAAATCATGTCAATTAGCCTATCAGAAGCTTCTAAAGCCATGACATCATTTTCTGGAATTTTCCAAGCAGTTTAAAGGCACAGTCAACTTAGTGTATGTAAACTTCTGACCCACTGCATTTGTGATACAGTGAATTATAAGTGAAATAATCTGTCTGTAAACAATTGTTGGAAAAATTACTTTTGTCATGCACAAAGTAGATGTCCTAACCGACTTGCCAAAACTATAGTTTGTTAACAAGACATTTGTGGAGTGGTTGAAAAACTAGTTTTAATGACTCCAACCTAAGTGTATGTAAACTTCAGACTTCAAATGTATGTGACATCAAAAGAGGGCCAACCAACTTTCTGGTAGAGAATGCAGTAATGACTACAAAAATTGTCACCCTTAGTAAAGCGCAGTGCGCTATGATAAACTGCATCTAACGGCTTTAATGAAGTGGTAACTGCGTTCATATAGATGTCGCCATAGTCTAGGACCAATTGGAATGTCGACTGAATAATCTGCTATCTACTATTTAGCGAGAGGCAGGACTTATTTCTATAGAAGCCCATTATTTTTTATGCATGATGTACATGTCGAAAACAGCCAACCAGTGCCCACGCATGAGACTACAGCAGACTACAGTGAGAGGTTCATATTGAGCTGCAAAGGAAACTGACAAAAGAATGTGACATGTAACCAGTTTAAAGTGTGAATAAACCAATCATCATTTCCTTTGACAAACTCAACGTTACATCTGGCAATCCAAGTCTTAGGTTAGGCTTTACAGACATAATCTTTACAGTAAAGTGCAAGCTAAGGGCCCACTAACTCAATCCTCTCTGCTGAATAATTCACATCTTTTCCAAATATATAAATCATTCTCGCCCATAGCCGATAGTGATCTAAAGTGACAGAGAGAGGTGCCTCAAGAGGACCTGCCACGGGAGAAAAACGTGGCGAGAACAAAGTGTTCCTACATCAAACAATAAGAAAAAGAGCAAGGTTGCTCTTAGGGAAGTGGGTGTTTGGTGTTAAGATAAGAGGTTCAACCCAATGCTGTAGTACTCAGAGTAGTGTTTTTCCATAGAGAAGGTCTAGATTTATCTTACTAAGACTAATGTTTCTCACACATTTTGCTGTAAAGCAGGAACGTCAACAGCAGGCCCTGGTGGTGGGTCTGTTGTGCAGCATAGCCCAACAGATAATGAGCTCTTTCTCACACAGAAACCATTGTGATAACGTTGGGTTATGGTTCCTTAGACGTCAGAGTCAAGGACGTACAGTAGGTACAGTGAGGGAAAAAAGTATTTGATCCCCTGCTGATTTTGTATGTTTGCCCACTGACAAAGAAATGACCAGTCTATAATTTTAATGGTAGGTTTATTTGAACAGTGAGAGACAGTATTTGACCCCCTCTCAATCAGAAAGATTTATGGCTCCCAGATGTCTTTTATACAGGTAACGAGCTGAGATTAGGAGCACACTCTTAAAGAGTGCTCCTAATCTCAGTTTGTTACCTGTATAAAAGACACCTGTCCACAGAAGCAATCAATCAATCAGATTCCAAACTCTCCACCATGGCCAAGACCAAAGAGCTCTCCAAGGATGTCAGGGACAAGATTGTAGACCTACGCAAGGCTGGAATGGGCTACAAGACCATCGCCAAGCAGCTTGGTGAGAAGGTGACAACAGTTGGTGCGATTATTTGCAAATGGAAGAAACACAAAATAACTGTCAATCTCCCTCGGCCTGGGGCTCCATGCAAGATCTCACCTCGTGGAGTTGCAATGATCATGAGAACGGTGAGGAATCAGCCCAGAACTACACAGGAGGATCTTGTCAATGATCTCAAGGCAGCTGGGACCATAGTCACCAAGAAAACAATTGGTAACACACTACGCTGTGAAGGACTGAAATCCTTCAGCGCCCGCAAGTTCCCCCTGCTTAAGAAAGCACATATACAGGGCCGTCTGAAGTTAGCCAATGAACATCTGAATGATTCAGAGGAGAACTGGGTGAAAGTGTTGTGGTCAGATGAGACCAAAATCGAGCCCTTTGGCATTAACTCAACTCGCCATGTTTGGAGGAGGAGGAATGCTGCATATGACCCCAAGAACACCATCCCCACCGTCAAACATGGAGGTGGAAACATTATGCTTTGGGGGTGTTTTTCTGCTAAGGGGACAGGACAACTTCACCGCATCAAAGGGACGATGGACAGGGCCATGTATCGTCAAATCTTGGGTGAGAACCTCCTTCCCTCCGCCAGGGCATTGAAAATGGGTCGTGGATGGGTATTCCAGCATGACAATGACCCAAAACACACGGCCAAGGCAACAAAGGAGTGGCTCAAGAAGAAGCACATTAAGGTCCTGGAGTGGCCTAGCCAGTCTCCAGACCTTAATCCCATAGAAAAATGTTTTGCAGAGGGGTCAAATACTTATTTCCCTCATTAAAATGAAAATCAAATGTATAACATTTTTTGACATGCGTTTTTCTGGATATTCTGTCTCTCACTGTTCAAATAAACCTACCATTAAAATTATAGACTGATCATGTCTTTGTCAGTGGGCAAACGTACAAAATCAGCAGGGGATCAAATACTTTTTTCCCTCACTGTATGTGACGTGGTACACTGGGAGATAGCCATTCCACATCTGCTATATGTCAGAGTTTCTCAAACCCCGGTCCGGGGACCAGCTCTGGCACCTGGGGTGTTGCTGGCCGGTCCTTCAGATGGTTTTCTTACACCTATTTAGTCAGTTCTCAAGGGTTAGTTTAAATGTAAGAGTTCCTGCAAAGGTGTTAGTTTTACTAGAAGCAGTCCTCCAAGGAGGGGAACCACAGCTTGCCAGTCTCAAAAAAGATAGTCAAGAAATCCTGGGTCTGTCCTAGACAGTGTGACACCAAATCTCATTTTCTTCGTTACATTCACAGTTTACAGCAGGTATAAAAGGGGCATCGCAATGCCAGTGGCAGCACTAAAGTGTAACTGAGTCCCACAGAGACAGCAGTCATCCCACGTCATGCATGCCCAGAGTAAACCTGAGACACAACAGTCAAGACACCTCAGGGGCATAAACATTGTGGAACATTGCAGCTTGAAATGTCATGACTCGAGCTGAAGTGATTCCTTATTCTACATGTCAGAAAAGACAGGTTTGTTATACATATTATATTTATATCGGAACATTCCACATTGCTGTGCCCTGCTGAACAGGGCTCTGGATCTTACACTCTTAAGTGCCTATCAGAGTCCAAAACGTGTACACACAGCAGTGCTCTAGAATATTGGACTGTCGGCTTTCATACGTTCCAAATTCTTAGCGCCGCTCGGGCAAATTCGGCAACTGTCAACACATTCAAACGCGGAGCCGCGTTGGTTGGGAATTTTGGGGAGTTGCGCGTTCGGGCTGTGCGTCCCCCGCGTTTGGTGGTCTCAGAGCCGCGTAGCTATGTTTCAATGGGATGCCAGACTATCGTCTCTGCGTCTGTGGATGCTGAATTACGCTTAACACTGCCACTACCAGCACTTCATTGTCCTGCGTCATAAGAAAGTAACACACAAACAGTAAACACACAGCTACGCGGTAGAATCACAACTTCAGTGAGCCCACCTAAAGACTTTGAAGACACATGGTAGGACCCTAGTCTTGAGCTCCGTCGCTAAACAAGATTAAGAACTCAACACGTAGGCGAGTAATCGACCTCAGATACCTTGGATAATCCATATCTTATTGCCTTCCTACAGTTAATTCGATTTCCATTTAATTTCCATCTCTCATATCTGAATGAAAATGCATGAAAGGCTAATTTCCTCCTCCTGATATTGGGTGTTGATAAAAAAGTAAGGTTTCGCATTTCATTTCAACCCACTGTTTGATGGTGAATAAATAACTCAGTACATGGAAGTAAAGTTAATAATCAAATGAGCGCCATGGAACGTCAGACTTTAGGGGCAGGCGGAATCAGCAGGGACGTTTTCTTATCACTTGCTTGGCAGCGTTGCGTTGTCTTTGCATACATATTGAATCCAGTAATCTGCAGCTATACATGTTCAGTAGCAGCAATTGTTTGATTGTAATAATCAAAGTTTTAAATTTAAAATAGTTTGATGGTTTAAAGCACGTGTCAAAATCCTTCCACGGAGGCCCGAGTGTCTGCAGGTTTTCACTCCTCCCTTGTACTTGATTGATGAATTAAGGTCACTAATTAGTAAAGAAGTCCCCTCATCTGGTTGTCTAGGCCTTAATTGAAAGGAAAAAACAAAAACCTGCAGACACTAGGCCCTCCTTGGAATGAGTTTGACACCCCTGGTTTAAAGGACTCTGGCCCTTGTCATCAATGATTTGCATGTTAAAGTTTTCTGAACAGAAACTGTAGATATAGCTGAAGATCAGTCTCATAGCTATGCCCACCGAACATTGCTGTATAATCGAACTGAGTCATTGCCATATTTGTGCCACACTAAAAAGAGAACTGTTAAAATGAGCAATTTCCTCCACATTTTCAAAATAATAATTTCTTGACTCAACTGAATCTCATTCAAAATGGCAGTTGGACAAATAATCAATCACAGCTTGGATAATGAGGTCTGTTCTATCCATTATATATCTATGGTCTATCATACTGCTACGATGAGAGGGTATCCACCTGTTTTATAGGCTGGCTTGGGTGAGTGGGACAGGGAAAGTGTTGAGCGTGCTAGTAAAGCTGTCATATGCCTCTTGCCACCGCAAATTAAACCAATATTTGTTTTCTGCGGGTGCCGTTAGGGTATGTGTGTGCGTGCATTGGTGTGATTGACTGTATGAACGCATGCATGTGTTTGTGCGCGCAGTTGACTGTGTACACGTGTGGTTAAAACAGAGTGGAGCAGATGTCAGTGCCACACGCACTGCTTTCCTGTGGAGTGTGATGTACGACACGGGATACCGCTACACCACAAAACAAACCAGGCGTGATGTAACAAGCTGTAATGCAGAAGTTCATTCACCTTGCTGCTGCTGTGGATCAATATCAACAGGGGAAGAAAAAAAAGCACACCACAACAATAAATGGATTTATACTGTATCTAACACATTGCGTTCATTAGGGCACGCAATGTAAAAACCAAAATTAGCGGTTCTTATTGGACCAGTCCAGATAGTACCTCCCTGTTTCAGTCTGTTTTCTTCCGTTTGGTGCCTAAGGAACAAACCCTACTATCAGAGTTTGGCAAAACTGAATTAGAAGTTTAAATGTGGTGCCAACATAAGGAACGTATAAAAAAAGGTTAAGTAGGTTAAGTATTCAATGTTTACCTGGTGTTGCATATCAGATCCCATCTTTCTACGCTAGCGACAGCCTTGGTTCGTCTTGGCAAGGTGGCATGACGCTTGACGGGAACCAGTTCGGGACCCGAGTCTCTAGCGGGGTCACAGCTAAAGCAGGTCCCCATCCCTCAACTCTTCCTTAGAGGACAAACTATAGTCTCTCTCGCCCATGTAGCCTTCCCTCTGTGTTTTTCATCTCCCACACTTCTCCCCTCCTCTAAGTCCCATGCAATGTTTATCCTCCCTCTCATCCTCTCCCTCTGTTCCTCTGTCTTCGGTCTCTTCCTCTGTCTTTGTCCTCTCCAGTGCTTGCTCACATGACACCCATCCTCTCACTCCGTCCACGCCGACTCAAAATGCTAATGGTTTTGCGCCCAAGCACTATTTGTCACATGTCATTCGGGTGACAGAATGCCTACTGTCTCCCGCGGTACAGCATGGACACTGGACAGACGTTTGGGCCACAACACTATGTATCTGCCATCTCTCCATCACTTCCTCAATCCCTCCTTTGTGTGTGTTCTCCTCCACTATCTGTGTTCTGTATGGTCAGACCCCCACACTGCCCAGACGAGCCCCTCTTGTTTGTCTATTGGAATAAATCGTGTAGAGCAGAATTCACATGCCCTATAGGCCCAGGTCAACATTAGTGCACTAACTAGGGAATAGGGTGCCATTTGAGATGTAGCCATGTAGTGATGAACTGGAAAGGTCCCTCCCATAGAAATATAATTATTAGAAAGGGTAGTACTATTCAAGTGGTATGAGGGAGGGGCTTTGACCCCTCTAGTAAATATATTTCTATGGTTCCTCCCTTCGGTCAGGCCTGTGGTCCACATGATAATCCCACACCGCATGACGGAGACCCACACTGGTCGAAACTACACTATGACTCAGAGCATCCATAAAAGTGTATTATTTCCCTTTCTTTTCAAGGGATGTCTTCATTTGATATACCCTTCAAGGTGTGTTTGCGTACACCTTGAATTGAAATGTGATGGCTCTATGGACTAGACTGGATCCGCACCCAAGTCTAAAAGAATCATATTCAACTTTCCTAATGTTGTGTAGGGGGTAAAGAAACATGTTTGGGGTCAAAGCAATGTCCGAGCCATATACAAGAGAGTTGCATGACTTCATTCCAACATAGGATTGCAAAATTCCGGTAACTTTCTCACAATTCCCAGGTTTTCCAGAAATTCTGGTTGGAGGATTCTGGATTTTCTGCCTTTTCCCACCTGATTCCAGGACCTTCCAACCGGGATTTCTGATAAACCTGGGAATTTTGGAAAGGTTACAGGAATTTTGCAACCCTATTCAATGATTATCAAGATAAAGGGGTAATCAACATGGTTGGTTTACAATAATGCAATAAACCTCAATGCAGGGCATTTGCAACACTTGGAAATGTGTCCTGTGGTAGTGAGTCTAAAACTCCATCCTAAATGGCACCCTATTCCCTATGGGCCCAGGTCAAATGTAGTGCATTATATGGGAATAGGGTGCCATTTGGGACCCACCCTAAGACATCTTTGCTTTGTGAAGTGTGTGAAAAACCATCACTGGTGAAAGAGAGGAAAGACAACCAGAGTGGAAGCAGAGAAGCAATTCCCTTGATGCCTGGAACCACAGCATGTTAGAGTTCAGGAGAGCAAAGCCAAAAGTCATGCACATGTTGATTTGGTTTTCTACTAGTGAGTGAGAGTGAGTGAGTGAGTGAGTGAGTGAGTGAAGAGAGGGAACATAGGAGAGTGAGCGAGTGAACAAAATTGGAATTAGACTTTAAATGAGGGAGGCAGTGAGAGAAAGAGGGGAAGAGGAAGGGGTGTGTGTATGTATGTGTCCATAGAGAATCAGACATGAAGCAGAGTTACAAAAGGCCCATTGGAATCATAGATTTATACTTGGATTTATACTATAAACAAGTGTTACTGATCAGAACACTAAACTCACAGCAATGTTGATACGCACAGCCCTGGTGTAATGTGTTGTCAGTGACTGAACCATAGATATAGAATATACAGTATATTTTGGTAACCCTTCTTTCCAGATAGGCCTCCATTCTTAACATTCTTGAGAGATGCAGTAGCCTACACAATGCTATTGTAACAGAGTGCATAGGTGTATCATACCATGGCACTCAAGATCTACACACCTAACAACCTGCAAATGCATAAATTTCAAACTACTAATACCAGCTCTGCTGGTTATTACAATATTGATGGAACATCTGTGGATATGCGTAGATGTACAGTTTAATATATATGAAATGTAATAGACAGCACCTGGGCGTTAGACAGAGAAAGAGCTTCAATCCCAGTCTTATCTCTATGGTAGAGCTGGACACACACACACTTTTGTTTTACTATCCTTGTGGGAACCAAACAATTGATTTCCTTTCAAAATCCTACTTTCCCTAACCTAACCTTAACCCCAAACCCCTAAACCTAATTATAACCCTAAGCGGATACTTTAAGAAATCCCACTATGACCTCCGACGAACCATCAAACAGGCAAAGAGTCAATACAGGACTAAGATTGAAATCGTACTACACCGACACGAGCCTACCAGATGAGCTAAATCACTTCTATGCTCGCTTCGAGGCAAGCAACAACGAAGCATGCATGAGAGCGTCAGCTGTTCCGGATGACTATGTGATCACGTAGCCGATGTGAGTAAGACTTTTAAGCAGGTCAACATTCACAAGGCCGCAGGGCCAGACGGATTACCAGGACGCGTACTCCGAGCATGCGCTGACCAACTGGCAAGTACCTTCACTGACATTTTCAACATGTCCCTGACTGAGTCTGTAATAACAACATGTTTCAAGCAGACCGCCATAGTCCCTGTGCCCAAGAACACTAAGATAACCTGTCCAAATGACTACCGACTCAGTAGCACTGACGTCTGTAGCCATGAAGTACTTTGAAAGACTGGTCATGGCTCACATCAACACCATTATCCCAGAAACCCTAGACCCACTCCAATTTGCATACCGCCCCAACAGATCCACAGATGATGCAATCTCTATTGCACTCCACACTGCCCTTTCCCACCTGGACAAGAGGAACACCTAGGTGATAATGCTATTCATTGACTACAGCTCAGCGTTCAACACCATAGTGCCCTCAAAGCTAAGGATCACTAAGCTAAGGACCCTGGGACTAAACAACTCCCTCTGCAACTGGATCCTGGACTTCCTGACGGGCCGCCCCCATGTGGTAAGGGTAGGTAACAACACATCTGCCACGCTGATCCTCAACACGGGGGCCCCTCAGGGGTGCGTGCTCAGTCCCCTCCTGTACTCCCTGTTCACCCACGACTGCATGGCCAGGCACGACTCTAACACCATCATTAAGTTTGCAGACGACACAACAGTGGTAGACCTGATCAATGACAACGATGAGACAGCCTATAGGGAGGAGGTCAGAGACCTGGCCGTGTGGTGCCAGGATAACAACCTCTCCTTCAACGTGATCAAGACAAAGGAGATGATTGTGGACTATAGGAAAAGGAGGACCGAACACGCCCCCATTCTCATCGATGGGGCTGCAGTGGAGCAGGTTGAGAGCTTCAAGTTCCTGGGTGTCCACATCACCAACAAACTATCATGGTCCAAACACACCAAGACAGTCATGAAGAGGGCACGACAAAGCCTATTCCCGCTCAGGAGACTTGAATTGGGGCCTCAGATCTTCAAAATGTTCTACAGCTGCACCATCGAGAGCGTCCTGAGTGGTTGCATCACTGCATGGTATGGCAACTGCTCGGCCTCCGACCGCAAGGCAGTACAGAGGGTAATGCGTACGGCCCAGTACATCACTGGGGCCAAGCTTCCTTCCATCCAGGACCTCTACACCAGGCAGTGTCAGAGGAAGGCCCTACAAAGTGTCAAAGACTCCAGCCACCCTAGTCATAGACTGTTCTCTCTGCTACCGCACGGCAAGCGGTACCGGAGCGCCATGTCTAGGTCCAAAAGTCTTCTTAACAGCTTCTACCCCCAAGCCATAAGACTCCTGAACAGCTAATCATGGCTACCCTGACTATTTGCATTGTCCCCAACCCCCCCCCACCCACCCCACCCTCTCTTTTACGCTGCTGCTACTCTCTGTTTATTATCTATGCATAGTCACTTTCACTCTACCCACATGTACATATTACCTCGACTAACCTGTGCCCCCGCACATTGACTCTGTACCGGTACCCCCTGTATATAGCCTCCCTACTGTTATTTTATTTTACTGCTGCTCTTTAATTATTTTTTACTTATCCATTTTTTACTTAACACTTATTTTTCTTAAAACTGCATTGTTGGTTAAGGGCTTGTAAGTAAGCATTTCACTGTTGTAGTCGGCGCATGTGGCAAATAAAATGTGATTTGATTTGAAACTATCATATATTTACTCGCAGACATAAACACACCTCACACAACCAGGTACATATTGCCTGGAGGAAAAAGCTTGACTTAATAAAACATTAAGCGGCAATAGTCTATGATTCATTACGTTATCAGCTTCATCAGAGGCACACACGAATGAGCATAAACACACACCGACACAGTGGTGGGATCTGTGTCTATGCAGGACCTCGTAACTGGCCATGATCCCAACATGGTAAATATCAAAAGTGCCCAGCCCGGAGACAACTTGCAAAGGTCCCACACTGAGCTTGTGCGAGCGCGGTGAGACAGGTGTAACCATGGTGATGTGACACACAGCGTGATGGGCACAGATAGCTGGGTGAACAGAAGAAACAAAGCCAATTCTTCTCTGACATCTGGGCTTTGTTTAGTGAGACACACACACACACACACACACACACACACACACACACACACACTTATCTTTAGAGGCCATTCTCCAGCTCTATGTGGAGAGGAACAAAGAAGCTTGTTTAAACATTCCATTTATACTGAACAAAAATATAAAAAGCAACAAGCAACAATTTAAAATATTTGACTGAGTTACAGTTCATATAAGGAAATCTGTCAATTTAAATAAATTCATTAGGCCCTAATCTATGGATTTCACATGACTGGGAATACAGATATGCATCTGTTGGTCAAAGATACCTTTAGAAAAAAAAAAGTAGGGGCGTGGATCAGAAAACGAGTCAGTATTTGATATGACCACCATTTGCCTCATGCAGTGCGACACCTTCACATAGAGTTGATCATGCTGTTGATTGTGGCCTGTGGAATGTTGTCCCACTCCTCTTCAATGGCTGTGCGAAGTTGCTGGATATTGGCGGGAACACGCTGTCGAACACGTCAATCCAGAGCATCCCAAACATGCTCAAAGGGTGACATGTCTGGTGAGTATGCAGGCCATGGAAGAACTGGGCCATTTTCAGCAACCAGGAATTGTGCATTATCATGCCGAAACATGAGGTGATGGCAGCGGATGAATGGCACTACAATGGGCCTCAGGATCTCATCACTGCATCTCTGTGCATTCAAATTGCCATTGATAAAATGCAATAGCTTATAGTTTATAACTGCCCATACCATAATCCCACCGCCACCATGGGGCACTCTCTTCACAACGTTGACATCAGCAAACTGCTCGCCCACACGACGCCATACACCTGGTCTGCGGTTGTGAGGCCGGTTGGACTTACTGCAAAATTCTCTAAAAAAAACGTTGGAGGTGGCTTATGGTAGAGAAATGAACATTCCATTCTCTGGCAACAGCTCTGGTGGACATTCCTGCAGTCAGCATACCAATTGCATGCGCCCTCAAAACTTGAGACAGCTGTGGCATTGTGTTGTGTGACAAAACTGCACATTTTAGAGTGGCCTTTTATGGTGCACCTGTATAATGATCATGCTGTTTAATCAGATTCTTGATATGCCAAACCTGTCAGGTGGATGGATTATCTTGGCAAAGGAGAAATGCTCACTAACAGGGATGTAAACAAATTTGTGCACAACATTTGAGAGAAATAAGCTTTTTGTGCGTATGGAACATTTGTGATTCTTTTTTTTTAGCTCATGAAACATGGGACCAACACTTTACATGTTGCGTTTATATTTTTGTTCAGTGTACATTTTAGCCCACTCTTTTCTCTGCCCACCCGAGACCTTGCCAGTCAGAAATAACTAAAATAACACAGACATTCTAAGGTTGCATCCCAAATGGCACCCTATTCCTTACATAGTACACTACTTTTGAACAGAGACCTATGGGTCCTGGTCAAAAGTAGTTCACTATATAGGGTGCCATTTCAACCTAAAAGATCAGCGTCCTTACAATGCTCGCAAGATGAAATTACAAAATGTTTTGTACAGTACAAAAACAGTCTTGGATTTTACCTTCGCAAATAGAATAGAGTAGAACGGAAGAACATAGCGTCTATGGACTACTCATTAATTATTAGGAGATAAAGGTAATGTGTTGCAGGAAGCAAACCCTGGCAGGATTGTTTTTTTTTTATTAATAAAACAGACGAATGGGGATTTTTATACTGTATAGACTTAATTTCATATTCACTACAAAAAACTCTTAACGAAACTAGCCTCATCTCTCAACAATACACTTGTGTATTAGCAAACAGAGGTGATAAAATAATCTCTTTCAAATATATTACATTCTTTATACATTCACCCTCCAAGAGATATTGTCCAGATATATTGAAAAAATTCAAGATTAAAACGCTAACTTTGCCCAGGACAAAGTTAAGGACGAAAGACATCCATTTTAAGTTTGCAGCCGAGTTTACGAAGTACTCTACGGGCGCTAGTCAAACATACTTTTTTGGGGGTCATGTTGGATTTGTACTTTTCAGCATTGGGAATCAGATCTCATTCTGAAGAAGCTTTTTTTCATCATTAGTGCACTACACACACAGAGAGTTTGAATGTGTCCACCACCACCGCTGCTACCAGAGACCCCAGCAGGCAACAACGGCGTCATTGTACTGCCTCTCGCGCCACACAGAGAAACAAGGGACCCAGGGCCGTTGTCACGCCAGCACTACCAGGCTAGGGATATACTGGGATCAGTACAAACACCCACCCACACATACAGTGGGGAAAAAAAGTATTTAGTCAGCCACCAATTGTGCAAGTTCTCCCACTTAAAAAGATGAGAGAGGCCTGTAATTTTCATCATAGGTACACATCAACTATGACAGACAAAATGAGAATTATTTTTCCAGAAAATCACATTGTAGGATTTTTAATGAATTTATTTGCAAATGATGGTGGAAAATAAGTATTTGGTCAATAACAAAAGTTTCTCAATACTTTGTTATATACCCTTTGTTGGCAATGACACAGGTCAAACATTTTCTGTAAGTCTTCACAAGGTTTTCACACACTGTTGCTGGTATTTTTGGCCCATTCCTCCATGCAGATCTCCTATAGAGCAGTGATGTTTTGGGGCTGTCGCTGGGCAACACGGACTTTCAACTCCCTCCAAAGATTTTCTATGGGGTTGAGATCTGGAGACTGGCTAGGCCACTCCAGGACCTTGAAATGCTTCTTACGAAGCCACTCCTTCGTTGCCCGGGCGGTGTGTTTGGGATCATTGTCATGCTGAAAGACCCAGCCACGTTTCATCTTCAATGCCCTTGCTGATGGAAGGAGGTTTTCACTCAAAATCTCACGATACATGGCCCCATTTATTCTTTCCTTTACACGGATCAGTCGTCCTGGTCCCTTTGCAGAAAAACAGCCCCAAAGCAAGATGTTTCCACCCCCATGCTTCACAGTAGGTATGGTGTTCTTTGGATGCAACTCAGCATTCTTTGTCCTCCAAACACGACGAGTTGAGTTTTTACCAAAAAAGTTCTATTTTGGTTTCATCTGACCATATGACATTCTCCCAATCCTCTTCTGGATCATCCAAATGCACTCTAGCAAACTTCAGACGGGCCTGGACATGTACTGGCTTAAGCATGGGGACACGTCTGGCACTGCAGGATTTGAGTCCCTGGCGGCGTAGTGTGTTACTGATGGTAGGCTTTGTTACTTTGGTCCCAGCTCTCTGCAGGTCATTCACTAGGTCCCCCCGTGTGGTTCTTGTGATCATTTTGACCCCACGGGGTGAGATCTTGCGTGGAGCCCCAGATCGATGGAGATTATCAGTGGTCTTGTATGTCTTCCATTTCTTAATAATTGCTCCCACAGTTGATTTCTTCAAACCAAGCTGCTTACCTATTGCAGATTCAGTCTTCCCAGCCTGATGCAGGTCTACAATTTTGTTTCTGGTGTCCTTTGACAGCTCTTTGGTCTTGGCCATAGTGGAGTTTGGAGTGTGACTGTTTGAGGTTGTGGACAGGTGTCTTTTATACTGATAACAAGTTCAAACAGGTGACATTAATACAGGTAACAAGTGGAGGGCAGAGGAGCCTCTTAAAGAAGAAGTTACAGGTCTGTGAGAGCCAGAAATCTTGCTTGTTTGTAGGTGACCAAATACTTCTTTTCCACCATAATTTGCAAATAAATTCATAAAAAATCCTACAATGTGACTTTCTGGATTATTTTTTCTCAATTTGTCTGTCATAGTTGACGTGTACCTATGATGAAAATGACAGGCCTCTCTCATCTTTTTAAGTGGGAGAACTTGCACAATTGGTGGCTGACTAAATACTTTTTTTCCCCCACTGTACATACATACATACATACGTAAATACACACACACACACACACACACACACAAGACCTTGGTTCAAATACTATCAATTATTTTCACAAATATCTGAATACTTACTTCGAATTTATTTATTTGAGAAGAAAAGGGTTTTGAAAATGTTATTGTATTTGGAAATACACTTGGAAAGTATTTGAAAGGTTCAAATACACTCCCATGCATTTAACCCAGGTATTTGAAAATCCTCTTAAATACAATTGTGTACAATTTTATTTTTAAATAACCATTCAAATAAAAGTACTTGTTTTGGGCTGTGTATTTGAAAATACTAAAATACAATTTTTTTAAATAATACCAGATACTCAAATACACATGTATTTGAACCCAGGTCTGGGGCGCACACACACACACACTTACTTACTTACTTACTTACTTACGCAGGCCAGAGATACAGTGCATTCGGAAGGTATTCAGCCCCTTGTCTTTTTCCAGATTTTGTTATGTTACAGCTTTATTCTAAAATGGATTTAAAAATATAAAAACTCTCACCAATCTACACACAATACCCCATAAAGACAAAGTGAAAACAGGTTTTTAGCAATTTTGGCAAATGTATAAAAAATAAACTGAAATACCTTATTTACACAATTATTCAGAGCCTTTGCTATGACTCAAAATTGAGCTCAGGTGCATCCTGTTTCCATTGATCATCCTTGAGATGTTTCTACAACTTGGAGTCCACCTGTGGTAAATTCAACTGATTGGACATGATTTGGAAAGGCACACACTTGTCTATATAAGGTCCCACAGTTGACAGTGCATGTCATAGCAGAAACCAAGCCATGAGGTTGAAGGAATTGTCCGTAGTGCTCCGAGACAGGATTGTGTCGAGGCACATATCTGGGGAAGGGTACCAAAAAATGTCTGCAGGATTGAAGGTCCCCAAGAACACAGTTGCATCCATCATTCTTAAAAATGGAAGAAGTTTGGAACCACCAAAATTCTACTTAGAGCTGGTCATCCAGCCAAACTGAGCAATCGGGGGATAAGGGCCTTGGTCAGGGAGGTGACCAAGAATCTGATGTTCACTCTGACAGAGCTCCAGAGTTCCTCTGTGGAGATGGGAGAACCTTCCAGAAGGACAACCATCTCTGCAGCACTCCACCAATAAGGTTTTTATGGTAGAGTGGCCAGACAGAAGCCACTCCTCAGTAAAAGGCACATGACAGCCCACATTGAGTTTTCCAAAAGGCAACTACAGACTCTCAGACCATGAAAAACAAGATTCTCTGGTCTGATGAAACCAAGATTGACCTCTGTGGCCTGAATGCCAAGCGTCACGTCTGGAGGAAACCTGGCACCATCCCTACGGTGAAGCATGATGGTGGCAGCCTCATGCTGTGGGGGTGTTTTTCAGCGGCAGGGACTGGGAGACTAGTCAGGATCGAGGCAAAGATGAACAGAGCAAAGTACAGAGAGATCCTTGATGAAACCTGCTCCAGAGCTCTCAGGACCTCAGACTGGGGCGAAGGCTCACCTTCCAACAGGACAACGACAGCCAAGACAACGCAGGAGTGGCTTCGGGACAAGTCTCTGAATGTCCTTGAGTGGCCCAGCCAGAGCCCGGACTTGAACCCGATCTAACATCTCTGGAGAGACCTGAAAATAGCAATGCAGCGACGTTCCCCATCCAACCTGACAGAGCTTGAGAGGATCTGCAGAGAAGAAAGGGAGAAACTCCCCAAATACAGGTGTGCCAAGCTTGTAGCGTCATACCCAAAAAGACTCAAGGCTGTAATCGCTGCCAAAGGTGCTTCAACAAAGTACTGAGTAAAGGGTCTGAATACTTAAATAAATGTGATTTCAGTGGGGTTTTTTTTTTTATACATTTGCAAAAATGTATAAACACCAGTTTTTGCTTCGTCATTATGGGATATTTTGTGTAGATTGATGAGGGAATATAAATATATATTATTTTTTTAAATCAATTTTAGAATAAGGCTGTAACAAAATGTGTAAAATGTCAAGGGGTCTGAATACTTTCCGAATGCACTGTGTACTGAGATATATTGAGAAAAAATCTTGAACGAACACACACACACACACACACACACACACGTTGATGCCCATATAGGAAAGAACTGTCGACCAAGTCTAGGAGAAGAGGCTGTTTTCAACCAGAGAAGATATTCTAGAATCCTGGCTCTCTGCAGTGTCGTGTGTGTATCTGTAAAAACCTTGACCACATACCAACAGTACACACTGTCCAGCTCTCCATCTGAAACAAGTGAAAATCCATCAGCAAAGCAACTCTTTTTCTTGGGCGCCCTGAAGCCTTCTTCACAACAATTTAACCTCTCTCCTTGAAGTTCTTGATGATCCGATAAATGGTTGATTTAGGTGCAATATCCTTGCCTGTGAAGCCCTTTTTGTGCAAAGCAATGATGAAGGCACGTGTTTCCTTGCAGGTAACCATGGTTAACAGAGGAAGAACAATGATTTCAAGCACCACCCTCCTTTTAAAGCTTCCAGTCTGTTATTGTAACTCATTCAGCATGACAGAGTGATCTCCAGCCTTGTCCTCATCAACACTCTCACCTGTGTTAACGACAGAATCACTGACATGATGGCAGCTGGTCCTTTTGTGGCAGGGCTGAAATGCAGTGGAAATGTTTTTTTGGGATTAAGTTCATTTTCACGGCAAAGAGGGACTTTACAATTCATTGCAATTCATCTGATCACTCTTCATAACATTCTGGAGTATATGCAAATTGCCATCATAAAAACTGAGGCAGCAGACTTTGTGAAAATTAATATTTGTGTCATTCTCATAACCTTTGACCACGACTGTACATTGGGAACACATAACACTATTCCATTACAGTACCGGTATTTGGCTTGACGTGCTCTGCATGCTTTTCATGTTAGCTTCAGCAAACAGTACAGTAGCATGTACCTTCAGGTTGTGATTTGAGGTTAGATTGTCTGATATGGTTTGGCCACCAATGACCCCCCCCCCCCACCACACACACACACACACACACACACTAAATAATTTGCCAGAAGTGCTGAATAACTCCCTGAGCTCAGCACTACAGCACAGATCTGGTGAGTCAGGCAGCAGAAACAGTGAGTCACTCCTCCCTCCTCCCTCCTCTTTCCTTCCCTCTCTTTTCATCTATCCTCCTCTCATGCCCTCTCCTCCCCCTCATCTCTTTTCTCACTGCCCGTGTCCCAATATCTATACTAGCGTACTACATACTAAAACTGCATACTCATTTCGGGTGTTTGATCTAATAGAATTCACTTGTCTTTTCCAACTCAAATCAAATCAAATGTTATTTGTCACATGCGCCGAATACAACAGATGTAGACCTTACAGTGAAATGCTTACTTACAAGCCCTTAACCAACAATGCAGTTAAGAAAAATAAGTGTTAAGTAAAAAATGTACAAAAAATTAAATAGAAAAATAACAAATAATTAAAGAGCAGAAGTAAAATAACAGTAGCGAGGCAATATACAGGGGGTACCAGTACAGAGTCAATGTGCGGGGGCACAGGTTAGTTGAGGTAATTGAGGTAATATGTACATGTAGGTAGAGTTAAAGTGACTATGCATAGATAATAAACAGAGAGTAGCAGCAGCGTAAACGAGGGGGTGGGGTGGGGGGGACAATGCAAATAGTCCGGGTAGCCATGATTAGCTGTTCAGGAGTCTTATGGCTTGGGGGTAGAAGCTGTTAAGAAGCCTTTTGGACCTAGACTTGGCGCTCCGGTACCGCTTGCCGTGCGGTAACAGAGAGAACAGTCTATGACTAGGGTGGCTGGAGTCTTTGACACTTTTTAGGGCCTTCCTCTGACACCGCCTAGTATAGAGGTCCTGGATGACAAAAAACTTGGCCCCAGTGATGTACTGGGCCGTACGAGCTACCCTCTGTAGTGCCTTGCGGTCGGAGGCCGAGCAGTTGCCATACCATGCAGTGATGCAACCAGTCAGGACGCTCTCGATGGTGCAGCTGTATAACTTCTTGAGGATCTGAGGACCAATGCCAAATCTTTTCAGTCTCCTGAGGGGGAATAGGCTTTGTCGTGCCCTCTTCACGACTGTCTTGGTGTGTTTGGACCATGATCGTTTGTTGGTGATGTGGACACCAAGGAACTTGAAGCTCTCAACCTGCTCCACTACAGCCCCGTCGATGAGAATGGGGGCGTGCTCAGTCCTCCTTTTCCTGTAGTCCACAATCATCTCCTTTGTCTTGATCACGTTGAGGGAGAGGTTGTTATCCTGGCACCACACGGCCAGGTCTCTGACCTCCTCCCTATAGGCTGTCTCATCGTTGTCTGTGATCAGGCCTACCACTGTTGTGTCGTCGGCAAATTTAATTATGGTATTTGAGTCATGGGTGAACAGGGAGTACAGGAGGGGACTGAGCACGCACACCTGTAGGGCCCCCCGTGTTGAGGGTCAGCGTGGCAGATGTGTTGTTCCCTACCCCCGCCGTCACGGAATTTAGGGAGGTGTTTAGTCCCAGGATCCTTAGCTTAGTTATGAGCTTTGAGGGCACTATGGTGTTGAACGCTGAGCTGTAGTCAATGAATAGCATTCTCACGTAGGTGTTCCTTTTGTCCAGGTGGGAAAGGGCAGTGTGGAGTGCAATAGAGATTGCATCATCTGTGGATCTGTTGGGGCGGTATGCAAATTGAGGTGGGTCTAGGGTTTCTGGGATAATGGTGTTGATGTGAGCCATGACCAGCCTTTTAAAGTACTTCATGGCTACAGACACGAGTGCTACGGGTCGGTAGTCATTTAGGCAGGTTACCTTAGTGTTCTTGGGCACAGGGACTATTGTGGTCTGCTTGAAACATGTTGGTATTACAGACTCAGTCAGGGACAGGTTGAAAGTGTCAGTGAAGACACTTGCCAGTTGGTCACCGCATGCTCAGAATACACGTTCTGGTAATCTGTCTGGCCCTGCGGCCTTGTGAATGTTGACCTGTTTAAAAGGTCTTACTCACGTCGGCTACGGAGAGCGTGATCACACAGTCGTCCGGAACAGCTGATGCTCTCATGCATGCTTCAGTGTTGCTTGCCTTGAAGCGAGCATAGAAGTAATTTAGCTCGTCTGGTAGGCTCGTGTCACTGGGCAGCTCGCAGCTGTGCTTCCCTTTGTAGTCCGTACTAGTTTGCAAGCCCTGCCACATCTGACGAGCGTCGGAGCTGGTGTAGTACAGTTCAATCTTAGTCCTGTATTGACGCTTTGCCTGTTTGATAGTTCGTCGGAGGGCATAGCGGGATTTCTTATAAGCTTCCGGGATAGAGTACCGCTCCTTGAAAGCGGCAGCTCTACCCTTTAGCGCAGTGGCGGATGTTGCCTGTAATCCATGGCTTCTGGTTGGGGTACATATGGTCACTGTGGGGACAACGTCGTCAACGCACTTATTGATGAAGCCAGTGACTGATGTGGTGTACCCCTCAAGGATCTGGATAAGGTCTGTATGGAGGAGTGGGCCAAAATCCCTGCTGCAGTGTGTGCAAACCTGGTCAAGACCTACAGGAAACGTATTATCTCTGTAATTGCAAACAAAGGTTTCTGTACCAAATATTAAGTTCTGCTTTTCTGATGTATCAAATACTTATGTCATGCAATAAAATGCAAATTAATTACTTAAAAATCATACAATGTGATTTTCTGGATTTTTGTTTTAGATTCTGTCTCTCACAGTTGAAGTGTATCAAATACTTGTTCTCCCCACTGTATGTGTGTGTGTATATACAGTGGGGAGAACAAGTATTTGATACACTGCCGATTTTTGCAGGTTTTCCTACTTACAAAGCATGTAGAGGTCTGTAATTTTTATCATAGGTACACTTCAACTGTGAGAGATCCAGAAAATCCAGAAAATCACATTGTACGATTTTTAAGTAATTCATTTGCATTTTATTGCATGACATAAGTATTTGATCACCTACCAACCAGTAAGAATTCCGGCTCTCACAGACCTGTTAGTTTTTCTTTAAGAAGCCCTCCTGTTCTCCAATCATTACCTGTATTAACTGCACCTGTTTGAACTCGTTACCTGTATAAAAGACACCTGTCCACACACTCAATCAAACAAACTCCAACCTCTCCACAATGGCCAAGACCAGAGAGCTGTGTAAGGACATCAGGGATAAAATTGGAGACCTGCACAAGGCTGGGATGGGCTACAGGACAATAGGCAAGCAGTTTGGTGAGAAGGCAACAACTGTTGGCGCAATTATTAGAAAATGGAAGAAGTTCAAGATGACAGTCAATCACCCTCGGTCTGGGGCTCCATGCAAGATCTCACCTCGTGGGGCATCAATGATCATGAGGAAGGTGAGGGATCAGCCCAGAACTACACTGCAGGACCTGGTCAATGACCTGAAGAGAGCTGGGACCACAGTCTCAAAGAAAACCATTAGTAACACACTACGCCGTCATGGACTAAAATCCTGCAGCGCCCGCAAGGTCCCCCTGCTCAAGCCAGCGCATGTCCAGGCCCGTCTGAAGTTTGCCAATGACCATCTGGATGATCCAGAGGAGGAATGGGAGAAGGTCCTGTGGTCTGATGAGACAAAAATAGAGCTTTTTGGTCTAAACTCAACTCGTCGTGTTTGGAGGACAAAGAATGCTGAGTTGCATCCAAAGAACACCATACATACTGTGAAGCATGGGGGTGGAAACATCATGCTTTGGGGATGCTTTTCTGCAAAGGGACCAGGACGACTGATCCGTGTAAAGGAAAGAATGGGGCCATGTATCGTGAGATTTTGAGTGAAAACCTCCTTCCATCAGCAAGGGCATTGAAGATGAAACGTGGCTGGGTCTTTCAGCATGACAATGATCCCAAACACACCGCCCGGGAAACGAATGAGTGGCTTCGTTAGAAGCATTTCAAGGTCCTGGAGTGGCCTAGCCAGTCTCCAGATCTCAACCCCATAGAAAATCTTTGGAGGGAGTTGAAAGTCTGTGTTGCCCAGCGACAGCCCCAAAACATCACTGCTCTAGAGGAGATCTGCATGGAGGAATGGGCCAAAATACCAGCAACAGTGTGTGAAAACCTTGTGAAGACTTACAGAAAACGTTTGACCTGTGTCATTGCCAACAAAGTGTATATAACAAAGTATTGAGAAACTTTTGTTATTAACCAAATACTTATTTTCCACCATAATTTGCAAATAAAATCATAAAAAATCCCACAATGTGATTTTCTGGATTTTTTTCTGATTTTGTCTGTCATAGTTGACGTGTACCTATGATGAAAATTACAGGCCTCTCTCATCTTTTTAAGTGGGAGAACTTGCACAATTGGTGGCTGACTAAATACTTTTTTCCCCACTGTACACCTTAGCCAAACACATTTAAACTCAGTTTTTCACAATTCCTGACATTTAGTCGTAGTAAAAATTCCCTGTCTTAGGTCAGTTAGGATCACCACTTTATTTTAACAATATGAAATGTCAGAATAATAGTAGAGAGAATGATTTATTTCAGCTATCATTTCTTTCATCACATTCCAGGTGGGTCAGAAGTTTACATACACTCAATTAGTATTTGGTAGCATTGCCAACTTGGGTCAAACGTTTCGGGTAGCCTTCCACAAGCTTCCCACAATAAGCTGGGTGAATTTTGGCCCATTCCTCCTTGACAGAGCTGGTGTAACTGAGTCAGGTTTGTAGGCCTCCTTGCTCACACAGGCTTTTTCAGTTCTGCCCACAACTTTTCTATAGGATTGAGGTCAGGGCTTTGTGATGGCCACTCCAATACCTTGACTTTGTTGTCCTTAAGCCATTTTGCCACAACTTTGGTAATATGCTTGGGGTCATTCTCTCCGAAGTGGCGCAGTGGTCTAAGGCACTGCATCGCAGTGCTAGCTGTGCCACTAGAGATCCTGGTTCGAATCCAGGCTCTGTCGTAGCCGGCCGCGACCGGGAGACCCATGGGCGGCGCACAATTGGCCCAGGGTAGGGGGAGAGAATGGCCGGCAGGGATGTAGCTCAGTTGGTAGAGCATAGCGTTTGCAACGCCAGGGTTGTGGGTTCGTTTCCCACTGGGGGCCAGTATGAACTAACTAACTGTAAGTCGCTCTGGATAAGAGTGTCCGCTAAATGACTGAAATGTCATTGTCCATTTGGAAGACCCATTAGACTCTTTAACTTCCTGACTGATGTCTTGAGATGTTGCTTCAATATATCCACATAATTATCCTTCCTCATGATGCCATCTATTTTGTGAAGTGCACCAGTCCCTCCTGCAGCAAAGCACCCTACAGCATGATGCTGCCACCCCTGTGCTTCACGGTTGGGATGGTGTTCTTCTGCTTTTTCCTCCAAACATAACGATGGTCATTATGGCCAAACAGTTCTATTTTTGTTTCATCAGACCAGAGGACATTTCTCCAAAAAGTATGATCTTTGTCCCCATGTGCTCCTTCCTGAGCGGTATGACGGCTGCGTGGTCCCATGGTGTTTATACTTGCGTACTATTGTTTTACAGATGAACGTGGTACCTTCAGGCGTTTGGAAATTGCTCCCAAGGATGAACCAGACTTGTGGAGGTCTACAATTTTTTTTCTGAGGTCTTGGCTGATTTCTTTTGATTTTCGCATGATGTCAAGTAAAGAGGCACTGAGTTTGAAGGTAGACCTTGAAATACATCTACAGGTACACCTCCAATTGACTCACATGATGTCAATTAGCCTATCAGAAGCTTCAAAAGTCATGAGATCATTTTCTGGACTTTTCCAAGCTGTTTAAAGGCACAGTCAACTTAGTGTATGTAAACTTCTGACCCATTGGAATTGTTATACAGTGAATTATAAGTGAAATAATCTGTCTGTAAACAATTGTTGGAAAAATTACTTGTATCATGCACAAAGTAGATGTCCTAACCGACTTGCCAAAACTGTAGTTTGTTAACAAGAAGTTTGTGGAGTGGTTGAAAAACGAGTTTTAATGACTCCAACGTAAGTGTATGTAAACTTTCGACTTCAACTGTATGTATATATATATATATATATATATATATATATATATATATATATATATATATATATGTGTGTGTGTGTGTGTGTGTGTGTTTGTGTGTGTGTGTGCGCGCGAGTGTTTGAAGGGCAAGAGCAAGCAGCCTCAGCAGAACTAGCCCACTGGGAAGCTCTGATTCAGAGAAAAATATCAATCTCTTTCCAAGGACACCCAACCCCTCTCTCCCTCCTTGCCTCCCTCCTTTCTTTCATACTTTATTTTTAAACAGAAAATGGAATATTCAAGGTTTACTCTAGTCGGTTCCAATCCAGACAGTCCTGTGGTGCGTGTTGATTCGTTTTGCCGAGTGCAGTGCAGACAGCAACTGAATAGAAAACCATTCCTTCCAAACATACACAGCACGTCACACTGAACAATGACACAGTATTTGTGACTTCAAGGCCGAAGTTTCTTTCATAGAGTAACGCAGAGCTGTCAGCGTGAGGAGAATGATTTACCGGTAACTTCTCTATAGGTTAATCACTCACACTAGCAGAGATCTACTTCCTATCTCTGAGCTACCAGACAGGCAGAGAGGCAATATATGGATAGATAGATGGTATACAGCAGAAATGGCTGGTCCATAGGCCCTGTGTTGTCAAATAACTGAGTTGCAATGAAAAGTTGATCTGTTGTCTGTCACGACTTCGGCCGCCTCCCCTTCTTGTTCGGGCAGACTTCGGCGTTCGTCGTCACCGGAGTACTAAACACTGCCGCCCCAATCATCATCACAATTGTCTTGTCTCGTTATCACACACACCTGGTTCTAATCCCCTAATTAGTCTGTGTATAAGTGTTCCCTCTGCCCCCTTGTCCTTGTGGGTGATTGTTTATTGTGAAGGTTAGTGAAGCTTGGTGGAGCTCGTGTATTTTGTTTGACGGGAGTATTTTCCTGTGTGCCTTGTATTTTCCAGTGCACCTGTTTTGTGCCCTGGAGTGTGTTTGACGCATTTCTGCGTAACCCTGTATTTTTGCGGATTAAAGCCTGATATTCTGTGATTTACCCTCCTGCGCCTGACTCCTTCAACACCACCTCATCACAGAATCACCCACCTCCTTCATGGAGTCAGCAGGAGAAGAGCGCATGCCTGGAGTCGTGGCACGGGTCCAGGAGCATTCCACGATGCTGGCCAGCTTGGGGGAAGCGATGGATTGGGTTCTTCAGATCGTTCAATGCCTGGAGAGGAGAGAACCCGATCTGTCGAGACCGGATCCAGCCACCTACACCCCAGCACCCGGAGGGATCCAGATATCCCGACCACGGGCGTTTGATGGGACGGCGGCACTGTGCCAGGGATTCCTCATCCAATTGGAGCAATACTTCGCCAGCATCAGGCCGGAACCATCGGAGCGGGAGAAGGTGTCCGTCCTCGTTTCCTGCCTCTGTGGGAAAGCCCTGGAGTGGGCCAACGCGATGTGGAATGACGGAGGAGCCGCGTTGGAGGACTACAGGGAGTTTGCGCGCCTCTTTCGGGTGGTCTTCGATCACCCGCCCAAGGGTCGAGAGGCGGGTGAGCGACTGGTCCACCTGAGGCAGGGGACGAGGACCGCGCAGGACTTCGCCTTGGAGTTTCGGACACTGGCAGCGGGGTCCGGGTGGAACGAGCGGGCCCTGATCGACCAATTCCGGTGCCATCTGCGGGAGGACGTCCGACTGGAGCTAGCCTGCCGGGACACTGTGTTGTCCTTTAATAAACTGGTGGACATGGCCATTCGGTTGGACAACCTGCTGGCAGCCAGAGAACGTCCTGGTAGGGGTCTGCCCGTTTCCACCCTGGACGACTCGGATCCCGAGCAGATGGAGCTGGGTGGAGCCGCCAGCCGAGAGAGCGGAGAAGGACAGCGACAGTGCCACTCTGGTGGCACGAAGGGACAGTACACCACACGTCATAGTTAACGTTCTTTTGGGCCTGGAGGCGGCAGGCAGGGCACTCACGCATCACCCCAGGTATCGAACACCCACACTTGTTCAGAGCCCTCTGTTGCACACTGTCCCTACCTATCCACTTTCCCGATCACACGGTAGTTCCCCAGTGTAAGGCGCTAGTCGATTCAGGTGAAGCTGGGAACTTTATGGACAGAGCATTCGCACGCCGTCAAGGCATTTCATTGGTTCCCCTATCCATTCCACTCCCCATCAGAGCACTCGATAGGCAACCAATAGGGTCCGGGTTTGTTACGGAAGTCACGATACCAGTCACCATGATCACCCAGGAGACTCATTGTGAGCAGGTATTTTATCGATTATTGAAACTCCTGCTTTACCTGTGGTATTAGGTATCCCGTGGCTAGCCCTCCACAACCCCACCTTCTCATGGGCGCAGAGGGCTCTCATGGGGTGGTCACGAGAATGTCAGGGTAGGTGTCTTGGTGAAACCACGGTGGAAAAAGTCCAGACAGTACCTCCACCGTGCGCATTCCCCCTGAATACCTCGATCTGGCGCAAGCGTTCTCTAAAACGCAGGCGACTAAATTACCACCTCATCGAGCGTGGGATTGCGTGAGAAACCTCCGGGTAGACGCTGTACCTCCCAGGAGTCATATATACCCCGTCACAGGCTGAAATGGTGGCTATGGAAACATATGTCACCAAGTACCTGCGCCAGGGGTATATACGTCCCTCCACTTCACCCGCCACCTCGAGTTTCTTCTTTGTGAAGAAGGACGGAGGTCTGCACCCGTGCATTGATTATCGACCACTGAACAGGGAGACGATAAGATTTAGTTATCCTCTCCCCCTCATTCCTTCAGTGATTGAATCAATGCATGGGGCGCGCTTCTTCACCAAATTAGATCTCAGGAGTGCGTACAACCTGGTGCGTATCCGAGAGGGAGATGAGTGGAAGACAGCATTCAGCACAACCACGGGGCATTATGAATACCTGGTGATGCCCTATGGTTTGATGAATGCTCCCTCAGTTTTCCAGTCCTTTGTGAACTAGGTGTTTCGGGACATGCTTAGTCGCGGTGTAGTGGTCTACATCGATGACATCCTGGTGTATTCCGCTACGCACGCTGAGCATGTGTCCCTGGTTCGCAAGGTGCTGGCCCGACTGTTGGAAAATGCCCTTTATGCTAAGGCAGAGAAGTGTATGTTTTCCAGAAGTCCGTCTCCTTCCTTGGACACCGCATTTCCACATCAGGTGTGGAGATGGAGGGAGATTGCATTTCAGCCGTGCGTAATTGGCCGACTCCAACCACGGTTAAGGAGGTGCAGCGCTTCCTTGGCTTTGCCAACTACTATCGGAGGTTTATCCAGGGCTTTGGCAAGGGCGCAGCTCCCATTACCTCCCTGTTGAAGGGTGGGCCGTCCCGGCTCCGATGGTCTGCTGAGGCTGACCTGGCCTTCAGCAAACTGCAGGGTCTGTTCACCTCAGCCCCAGTACCGGCCCACCCCGATTCATCACTACCGTTCATAGTGGATGTGTCCGAGGTTGGGATAGGAGCTGTCCTGTCTCAACGCTCGGGTACGCCACCCAAGCTCCGCCCCTGTGCCTTCTTCTCTAAGAAGCTCAGCCCGGCGGAGCAGAACTACGACGTTGGTGATCGGGAGCTGTTGGCTGTTGTCCGAGCCTTGACCGTGTGGAGGCATTGGCTCGAAGGGGCGAAACACCCTTTCCTCGTCTGGACGGACCACCGTAACTTGGAATACATCCGGGCAGCGAGGAGGCTGAATCCTCGCCAGGCCAGGTGGGCCCTATTCTTCACCTGGTTTGATTTTACACTGTCATACATTCCGTGTACGAAGAACGTGAAGGCAGACACACTGTCCCGGCTGTATGACACAGAGGAGAGGCCCAGAGACAACACCCCCATACTCCCGGCCTCCTGCATTGTGGCGCCGGTAGTATGGGCGATGGACGCGGATATAGAGCAGACATTACGCACAGATCCATCTCCACTGCAGTGTCCAGCTGGGCTGCGGTACGTGCCTGCTCTTATCAGTGATCGTCTGATCTTCTGGGCACACACATCACCCTCCTCTGGTCACCCAGGTATCGGCCGTACAGTGCGCTGCTTGAGCGGAAAGTACTGGTGGCCTACCTTGGCTAAGGACGTGAGGGTGTACGTCTCCTCCTGCTCGGTGTGCGCCCAGAGTAAGGCACCTAGGCACCTCCCAACGGGTAAGCTACAACCATTACCAGTTCCACAATGACCATGGTCTCATCTTAGTATTGATTTTCTAACTGATCTTCCCCTCTCCCAAGGTAACACCACCATCCTGGTCGTTGTGGACCACTTCTCCAAGTCCTGCCGCCTCCTTCCTCTGCCCTCTCTCCCCACGGCCCTGCAGACTGCGGAGGCCCTGTTTACTCACGTCTTCCGGCACTACGGGGTGCTAGAGGATATCGTGTCCGACCGAGGTCCCCAGTTCACGTCCAAGGTTTGGAAGGCGTTCATGGAATGCCTGGGGGTCTCGGTCAGCCTGACCTCTGGGTTCCACCCCGAGTCTAATGGGCAGGTGGAACTAGTAAATCAGGATGTGGGTAGGTTCCTGCGGTCCTACTCCCAGGACCGCCCGGGGGAGTGGTCGGTGTTATTGCCATGGGCCGAATATGCCCAGAACTCTCTCCGCCACTCCTCTACTAACCTAACACCATTCCAGTGTGTTCTAGGTTACCAACCGGTTCTGGCACCGTGGCACCAGAGCCAGACCGAGGCTCCTGCAGTGGATGACTGGTTTCGGCGCGCGGAGGAGACGTGGGACGCTGCCCACGTTCACCTCCAGTGCGCAGTGCGTCGTCAGAAGGCCAACGCTGACCGTCACCGCAGTGAGGCACCGGTCTTCGTACCGGGGGATCGGGTCTGGCTCTCGACCCGGAATCTGCCCCTCCGCCTGCCCTGCCGGAAGCTGAGCCCGCGGTTTGTGGGGCCGTTTTGTGGGACCGTATTAACCCCTCGTTTCATGTGTCTCTCCTCAGGCCGGTGGTGGTTGGTTCGCTCCAGGAGTCTGAGGTGCGGGAGGTTCCTCCACCTTCTCTGGACATCGAGGGGGCCCCGGGATACTCTGTCCGTGCCATCCTGGATTTGAGGCGTCGGGTGGGGGGCACGGACAGAGTATCCCGGGGCCCCCTCAATGTCCAGAGAAGGTGGAGGAACCTCCCGCACCTCAGACTCCTGGAGCGAACCAACCACCACCGGCCTGAGGAGAGACACATGAAACGAGGGGTTAATACGGTAATCAGGGGGAAGTAACAACCTATACCTATAAAACCTGTTATTCTGTGATTTACCCTCCTGAGCCTGACTCCTTCAACACCACCTCATCACATTGTCAAAAGAAAGTTCCACTAAAACAATAAAAAACATTCCACAACCGTGCATGGAGACTGTCCTTGGTTTGACATTTCCAAAGAACAAATAATGGTACAGCGAGCAAACACAAACTCAGTTGGTGCTTCCTCTTAACCGCCCTTACTTTGGCTGCTCTTTGAATTAGCCATGGTATTCGTCCCAAATGGCGACCTATTCCCTATAAAGTGCACTACTTTTGACCAGAACCCTATATGCCCTGGTCAAAAGAAGTGCACTACATAGGGGATAGGATGCCATTTGGGACACAGCCATGGTCTCTGAGACCAAACAAAGCCCTTTGTATCCTAGCCGTGACAAAAGAGAGCTGGAGCAAGCTGACCCTATACTTTTTATGACTTTTCCACAGGCCTACTAAATAAATCTTAATTAGCATTTACCTGAGTTGAACCATCCATCATAAGACCTACATATACACTACATGCCATAATAATGATAAGATTTCATTATTGGTAAGCCCATATGGGCACCTAAAAAAGGTATGAGATGCTGAAATAAAACAATCAGACAATCAATCGTATTCAACTAGTTAGCATTAGGCTACCACTAGACAGAATGCGGAAACAGCGCCACGGCCGCCCCACCACCACTATTATTGTTGCAGAGCTGGGGAGACGTCTGTTACTGTTGCAGAGCTGGGGAGACGTCTGTTACTGTTGCAGAGCTGGGGAGACGTCTGTTACTGTTGCAGAGCTGGGGAGACGTCTGTTACTGTTGCAGAGCTGGGGAGACGTCTGTTACTGTTGCAGAGCTGGGGGAGACGTCTGTTACTGTTGCAGAGCTGGGGAGACGTCTGTTACTGTTGCAGAGCTGGGGAGACGTCTGTTACTGTTGCAGAGCTGGGGAGACGTCTGTTACTGTTGCAGAGCTGGGGAGACGTCTGTTACTGTTGCAGAGCTGGGGAGACGTATGTTACTGTTGCAGAGCTGGGGAGACGTCTGTTACTGTTGCAGAGCTGGGGAGACGTATGTTACTGTTGCAGAGCTGGGGAGACGTATGTTACTGTTGCAGAGCTGGGGAGGCGTATGTTACTGTTGCAGAGCTGGGGAGGCGTATGTTACTGTTGCAGAGCTGGGGAGACGTATGTTACTGTTGCAGAGCTGGGGAGACGTATGTTACTGTTGCAGAGCTGGGGAGACGTATGTTACTGTTGCAGAGCTGGGGAGACGTATGTTACTGTTGCAGAGCTGGGGAGACGTATGTTACTGTTGCAGAGCTGGGGAGACGTATGTTACTGTTGCAGAGCTGGGGAGACGTATGTTACTGTTGCAGAGCTGGGGAGACGTATGTTACTGTTGCAGAGCTGGGGAGACGTATGTTACTGTTGCAGAGCTGGGGGAGACGTATGTTACTGTTGCAGAGCTGGGGAGACGTATGTTACTGTTGCAGAGCTGGGGAGACGTATGTTACTGTTGCAGAGCTGGGGAGACGTATGTTACTGTTGCAGAGCTGGGGAGACGTATGTTACTGTTGCAGAGCTGGGGAGACGTATGTTACTGTTGCAGAGCTGGGGAGACGTATGTTACTGTTGCAGAGCTGGGGAGACGTATGTTACTGTTGCAGAGCTGGGGAGACGTATGTTACTGTTGCAGAGCTGGGGAGACGTCGCGCAGCATGGTGAAAAAATTTTCTGTAGATACTGTGCTGTTCTATGGCGTGTGCAATGATGTCAGAGGGGGAAAAAATTGTGCTCATTGTTTGCAGTAACTTCTTTGTTGTTGTAATATCACAAACGGACATGGCTGTTTCACCATTAAGGATTTCAGCTTTAAACAGTTTGTGTCATAACAGCGTAGAATCTAAATGTGTTACAAGTGTTTCCACATGGTTTTAGCCTGTTTTATATCACAAGAATTCTACAATACTTGACATGGCGTAGTTGTAAAGAGCCTAGCAGAGCTCCTCTTTGCCTGACTGGTCAAACTCACAGGGGGCAGTCATAATGCACTGTGGCTTTCTCCACAGTCAAGGCCAGTGCCATAAAAATTTTGCTTTGTTTTTAAAATGAGGAATTTAAAAAAGTGCTAGATTAACTATTTACATGCTCTAAGACAATACTACAAAGAACAATATGTCATGTAATCTTCTATGTCAAGACCAGCCATACAAGTGTGATGTTTTTAAGCCAGGGTTGCTTTTTTGAAATAATGAAAGGCAATAATTGACTGAAAAATACCCTGATGAGTTTATTACTTTAATGTGGTCTGATCTTATTTATTGAATCAACCGGTATTTATACAAGTTAGTCCATTAAGAACAGATTCTTATTTACAATGATAACTCAGTTGTGTATAGCATGATGCCCATTAACCAGTATCACTAACATTGTGGATTTAATTCCTGCAAGGGCCATATTACAGTCTGTTTTGTTCCTTGTACGTGGCTTTAGGCTAAGCCTATCTGTGACATGATACATGATATTATTGCCATTATGCTTCCATTGGCAAGCACACATACTACATTTATTACTACAACAGGGACCCATGGCCTCTAGGCCAAAAGCAAAACTTTGGTATGTGCATGTGTTACCGATATTTGTTATGCAAAAGGTAACAAAAAAGTAATACAAGTAGCCTACTCAGCTACTTTTTTTTTTTTTTACAATGATCACGCTCTCATCTCTCTGCAGCAGACATATCGTGAGCAATATGTTTGGAACATCAAATCGCAATATCGAATCATAATACACGTAGAATCGTGAAAATCGTAATACACATCGTATCAGCACATAAGTATCGTCATAATATCGTATCATGAGGTCCCTGGCAATTCCCAGCCCTAGTGCTGCAGGTGGCAGCAGCATGCTATTGAATCCCAGTACAGATGCTACATGTGGTTATTTGTTATTTGCATAACAGCTGCATATTGCATCCTGAATGGCCAGAGCTAATGATGGCTTTGGGTCAAGTGGGTTTGATCAAGAAAGCAACGGTCTCTCGTATGATGCCATGCAATGTTAGTAATAAATATACCTTCATGAAGTTACACCGTTCATAGTTAAACTCATATATGGGTCTTTCTATAAAGCTAGGGTACCGGTGAGGATTTCCTACACTGGACAACTTGTGACAGCTGTTGATAAGAATCTGCCCATTTTTTTTCATCTCATTACATTAAGATATAAGGGGGATTTTAAACCTATCATGGTTGGTGTCTTGACGGATTTGTCCAAAATCGTGTGACATACAACACTCAAATAAAATAAAATAAAATGGTATTGGCCACATGTGCCGAATACAACAGGTGCAGACATTACAGTGAAATGCTTACTGTATTCCCCCATTTGTAGGCCTCAATTTGGTGCTTATAAAGTCCTTGCAAGTAGCCTACTTGAACTTGGAGCTCAGAAATGCAAGTACTGGAATAGGCCTACCTTGAAAAATCAAGGTAGGCCTCAATTTGGTGCTTGAAAAGTCCTTGCAATTATTGTAGCCAATTTATAACACTACTTTTCTGTCCTTGCCATTTATGATAGTGTAAGTTGTCGTTATATCATACAGTATATTAAATCAGTTAAATTAGACATTGAACTTAAACCCTGCAAGACTCCTGGATCTAGCTGTCGGACAGTTTTTTGTATAGAGATCACAGAAATGCAGTGTAACTACGTAACATTTTGTGTCTCCTTGTTACGTGGGGAAAACAGTTTTCATGGGCACACAAATCCAAAATAATAAAATGCAATTGAAAAATCGAATACTTCTAACCGAAAGATATTTGATACTTAAAACTTAAATAGATGCTGTCATTAACGTGGTTCTTCAATCATACATAATACCTGTGGTATTACATTTGGTGTTGAGCTGTTTAATTACACAGTGATATTTTTCACACCAGGAAGGAATTTTCAGAATGACAGCCAAGTGACGAACAGCTGTTGTGATAGTGCATGCAATCCAACAACAGCCCAAGAGCTGGAAAAAAGGTATTCGCGAGGAATGTCCAGAATATTTTGGTGTCTCATTCATTATGCTGGTGAAGACAGTTGTGCCTGGATCCACGTTGGATCTAATATCCCTAGCGAATTGAGGTTGATCATCTGTTGTTGTCTGCTTGATTTACAGCAGAGTCTTGTTAGATTTAACATTGTCTCGGGCCTAACAACACCAGTGCCAATATATCCTCCAAACACCGGCTTCTCTGGCATTATCCCTTAAATAATGACAAATTACATAGCCTAGTGGGCTTATGCACAATGATGATCTGGTAATGAAATAATATGACAAATACATTTTGTTTTCCATGTTACACCTGCAATGTTAAACAATACAAGGGGCTTGAAGTAGCCTACTTGAACTTGGAGCTCAGAAATTCAAGTACTGGAATAGGCCTACCTTGAAAAATCAAGGTAGGCCTCAATTTGGTGCTTGAAAAGTCCTTGCAATTATTGTAGCCAATTTATAAGTTCTCCTGCTCCCTTAATTATCCGTGATTACATTTATCCGTTTTTGTGAGAGGGATGTGGCCAATTCCGTTTGTTTCCCGCCGCGTCAACTGAAGGGTGTTGCGCTACTCTGCTGCGGTAAAACCACGTGGTTATTATGAGGACGTCAACATCTAATGTTGGCTTCAACTTGGCTTTCCATACAAACCCTTCCGTTAAAAAAAAGGAACCTGGTTTTTGGTAACTTTCTCATTATAAAAATAGCGATGGTGAGACTAATGCTACAGCTATTCATGGCTTTATTATGTGTGCCTGCGTCGGCCACATAGGCTACAGATTATTTTTTTGCCATGCAGGCATCCAATCTATTTAGTCAGGCAATGTCCACGTTATTAACATATTTTAGAATATAATAATAATTTGAATAAAGGCCTTAAAAAATTAAAGTGGTAATGGCCTACATTTTCATTTTACACTTTTTGCACGTTTTTTGGGGGGAGGAGGGGGAATTCTATATTAGGTCTTATATGTACAATTATATCAACTATACAATTGTATAACATTGAGGTCCTCGACCCAGTGCCTTCAGATCTGCTAACAGGCTAAAGGAGGAGGCTAGGAGGACTTGGGTTTAGGGGGAGGGGGATAGAAGTGCCATCTTTCATTAGAGATTGGCCCTGACATCCGCTACTCACTCCTGGCTGTGCCATATGCAGCCCCCCAGTCCTTCTGTACCAACCATCCCTCCTCCCCTTTCTCCTCCAATAGGCACAGCCGGAGTTAAGATCCGTCTGACATTCCTGTGAGGGGTTTATCCCCTGGTTTTCCTCTTTCATCCCTAGGATTTGATCCCACTCTGCCCCCGAAGGGCACGATAGCAGCTCAAGGGACTCCAGAAGGGGCTCTGAGCAAGCTACCCCCCTCCCCCATTTGTAGCCCCTGACATCCAAAGGGAAAAGGGAGCGTAAATGGGATTATTCTCCACAAGCCCTGATAAATAAGAGTCTGGAGGAGTAACAGTTGAGATGGATTTGAATGTGGCCCAATGCAAACAACCAGAGACACAGATAAGGCACAAATCTGGCCTTCCTATCTCCACAATGAGTTCATCATCGTCATCATCATCTATGAGCTCAGTCTATTTTGTTGATGGGTTAGCAAGTAGAAATAATGGGGTTTCGGATGGCTGCGTTTTGGTGATGCACATAAAGACGGTTAACATTTGCGGTGAGATATTATGATTGCACAGGTGGGTACATGCTCTTTTCTTTCACATGAGTGCCTCTGGGAGATTTGTGTTTTTGTGGTCTACAAAGTGGGTAAACTTTCAGTAGTTCTTTCCACTTAAAGCACACAGCTCCATTCAGGTAGTTGAGATACAGAGTTGGCTTGACAAACTGGAGAAAGGCCAGATTAGGTATCTAAAGAAAGTAGCTATGCTTTGGGTCGTGTTCATTGAGCCACACAATAGAAAATGTTTTTTTTTAAATACAATTTGTGTTCATTATTAGTCCAGATAGTTCCTCCCTGTTTCAGTCTGTTTTGTTCCATTTGGCACCTAATGAACATGACCCTGGAGAAGGTAAACCCTGGATTATGTCATGTTTATGCCAGTCCCTAAATTAGAGCGGGTAGAGGCTACTGCCCAGTACAGAGTGTGGGCACCCTGAGTGAGATTAGGGTGGCATTTCATCAAGCTACAAGCATGCTCTCACATTGAGAAATAGTTTGTGGCTTATTGGTCTGTAAATGATTAATCTTGACCAGGCCACAATTAGCCTGGTCCCAGGCCACAATTAGCCTGGTCCCAGGCCACAATTAGTCTGGTCCCAGGCTTGTTTGTTCCCAATTGTGTGACAATGGCCGTAGGAGTTGGTAAGACAACACAAACAGATCAGGAACCAGGCTAGACCACACTACTCCTGAGAGAGAGAGAGAAACACTGTGAGAGGGCATTTCACCAGAACTCTCCCATGTCTGTGGTATTCATGTCTCTGAAGAGAATGCCAAACATGGACAATAGTAAATTGACTGAGGGGGGAGGGTGGGGATGTCTTATGAGAGCATACAAGAAATGGGGAGGATTATGTGGCCAGACAGGAAGCCGTACAAAGCTCCCAAACTCCCAAATAGTTTTAAGAAAATATTTGTTGATCTTTCAATCAACACAGGTTGATGGATGTCAAAAGAGAGCTATAGGTGAGGTCCAGGCCTCTGAAGTTTGCATCTTTCGGTATTGGAATCTAATACCACACACCCACACACACGCACTCACTCAATAAGCAAACACACGGTCTAAGTGCTGGCCAGACAGACCAACTATACTGAAGTCACTCATTAAGATTCATTTCACCACAGAGTATTGATCCTGCAGTAGCCCTGAGTTGCATAATAGCATTATGTCACATAACAGCAGACCCTATGTCACGGTAGGGGTATCTGGCATCATAACATTACATAATGCCAGGTCACAGTTGTGCTGCTCTGCACTCCTGGCAAGGAGCTGCAGGTGCCAGGTGGATAAGAGTGGAGACAGACACTAGACACTGGAAAAGGAACTTCATTGAACACCGACATTAGCAAATAGCATGCAAGTGCCTTGGCTCTCTTGAGCTACATTGTTTACATTACCTCCCTTCGTTAGGTATCAAGAGTGCTGGTCTTCTTTTACAATAGTACAATAACAGTTGTACACCACTATATCATAGCACATAGGACAACTTCACATAAATGCAGCATCCCAACGAATATTGTAAAAAAAGAGCACAATATATTGAGTCACACTGATAGCAGAAGATAAGCTGGGGGAAATCAACGTGTGAAATCTCAACTAGTGTGTAAATCGACAATGGACAGACAGTAGCCTAATACACCTTATTGAAACTAATAGCTAGAGGTACACAATAATACATCAAGCCTCACATCGAGATTCAAGATCGTAAGTGTCATAGATGTTCAAAACATTCTGAATCAGATTGTCAAACACACACATTTTTGCAGCCTAAAGCAATAGGTGTGATATTGTACAACCAATTTTCCAAATAGTCAAACAATAGCCACAACTGTTCAATGAACAACCAAGTCAACAAGAGAGTGTGTGTTGTAAACAGGCAGAAGACAGATTCGACTACCTGTGCTAATTAGCTATCTGTGTCTCCTAACACCTGTGGCAAACATGTTGTAACTGAAAAATACTGTCAGCTGCAACTGTGTTAAACCCGGTTTAAACAGTGTACAGTAAGTAAGTATTTTGCATTTGTGAAATTATTTTGATGTGATATTAAAGTAGATGGATTTATGTTTCTAGAACCATACTGCAATTGAGAATCAATTCACGTTTAGATGGAGTATTTGGCTGTTTTGGCTTCCAGCGCCAATTCGCCTTTAAACAGAACATGTAAGATCCTTGGACTAAGGGGTAACGTTAGGCTCCTTTAGTCCATTATTGGGCTAGTTGTAAACCAACTAACTGACGTCTTTGAACCTATGAACACACACACCTGCGTCAGCTTAGCACCACAGAGGCATGTAATGCAATCCAATAAAGACTGAAACAACTATTTAGTAGGCCTAATAGCCAATAGTAGGATACCAATACAGTTAGTGATAGGGTCATTAGCACGTCACGGGATAGTCCCTACCTTTAAATTCACGCACACTAGGCCTCCTCGAGTTATGAAGTCTCGTGTGTTGACGAATTATTAGTAGGCTAGAGGAGCCATATTTTAGTAACCTCAACAGCTGTAGTACGCTCAGGTACTTCGCCAAAACATAATATAGTCGTCTTCAATTGCTTTGACTTACTTTATGAAGTAGCTGGCCCCTTCGTCCGTGAAACCCTCTTCCCATCCTCGAGGTAAATCTGCAATGGGCGTGTAAAAATTCGTTACCTTCGAGAGTTGGCGCATTCCCTGAAAGTTTTGTGCTTCATTAGGTTACCGGCATAGCAACAACGCACAAAAGGAAACCCGTTCTTCTGTGAAGTAGGCCAAACAGCATTAATAATATGTTTATCGAATACATTAGCCTACTAATAATTCGCATACCTGCCCGTATCATGTGTCCGGAATTGACAGGTTCGCCCGTTCGCGGATGGAGCCAAGTAGTGGTGTTCGTTTCATCGCTGCCAGAAAGACAAAACACCTGTTAAAAGGAAATAAACACTAGACAAACGAACTCTCATTAAAGAGCCGCCAAAAATCTACCACATTTCGCCTCGCCAAAGCACATATCCGACTCACTGAACGAAAAACACCCTGCCATCTACGCAGACACCGTAGGACCAGTGCTCAGGTAAGGTCTCCCGCCCGAGCGGCGCCGCCATGATCCCGGTATGAAGTCCTATTTCATTCCCTCTCCATGGAGTCTCCAGGGGCTCAAATCCAACGATCACCGCCGGGGCAACCGATTAGACAACAATCCCGAATCTGGTGGCCAGGGAGAAGAGGCTAATAAAGGGGAGGGCTGTCAGCTAGGCTACTCCGTTGACGGAGAAGTACGTTTTCTGAGTAGCTTACTTTTGTCTGCCGACTGAAAGTTACACTCATTTGGAAACAAAAAGTAGGCCTAGACTAGCGGCTTTGGTTAATTTAAGGTTTTGTAGTTACACGTGTAGGACAATTATTTCAGTTGTTTAACAGGAGGCGATTGTAGTATTGCATTTCCATAGTATTAGCCTATTTAGAAATACTGCTCTCAAAGTAGTTTTTCAGAGGCATTTTCTTATTTAACGCACGCCCCAAGGTAATCAGTGCATGGCAATCTATACTGAACAAAAATATAAATGCAACATGTAAATTGTTGGTCCCATGTTTCATGAGCTGAAATAAAAGATGCCAGATATTTTCCATACACACAAAAATCTTATTTCTCTTAATTTTTGTGTACAAATGTGTTTATATCCCTGTTAGTAAGCATTTCTCATTTGCCAAGATAAACCATCTACCTGACAGGTGTGGCATATCAATAATCTGATTAAATAGCATGATCATTACACAGGTGCACCTTGTGCTGGGGATAATAAAAGGCCACTCTAAAATGTGCAGTTTTGTCACACAACACAATGCCACAGATTTCTCAAATTTTGAGGGATTGTGCAATTGGCATGCTGACTGCAGGAATGTCCATCAGAGCTGTTGTCAGATAATGGAATGTTCATTTCTCTACCATAAGCCACCTCCAATGTTGTTTTAGAGAATTTGGCAGTATATCCAACTGGCTCCACAACCGCAGAGCACATATGGCATTGTGTAGCCGAGCGGTTTGCTGATGTCAACGTTGTGAACAGAGTGCCCCGTGGTGGCAGTGTGTTTATGGTATGGGCAGGCATAAGCTACGGACAACGAACACAATTGCATTTTATCGATTGCAATTTGATTGCACAGAGATACCGTGAAGAGGTCCTGAGGCCCATTGTCGTGCCTTTCATCCGTCGCCATCACCTCATGTTTCAGCATGATAATACACAGCCCCATGTCGCAAGGATCTGTGCACAATTCCTGGAAGCTGAAAATGTCCCAGTTATTCCATGGCCTGCATACTCACCAGACATGTCACCCATTGAGCATGTTTGGGATGCTCTGGATCGACGTGTATGACAGTGTGTTCCAGTTCCCGCAACATTCCACAGGCCACAATCAACAATCTATGCGAAGGAGATGTCGTGCTACATGAGGCAAATGGTGGTCACACCATATACTGACTGGTTTTCTGATCCACGCCTCTACCTTCTTTTTTTTAAAGGTATCTGTGACCAACAGATACATATCTGTATTCCCAGTCATGTGAAATCTATAGATTAGGGTCTAATTAATTTATTTCAATTGACTGATTTCCTTATATGAACTGTAACTAAGTAAAATCTTTGAAATTGTTGCGTTTTATATTTTTGTTCAGTATAGCTATGCAATTAGACATCATTAAAGCCATAAAACCATTCCATCCAAAATGTTGTATTTATTTGAATAAATAGATAAATACAACAACGGGTTAAAATCAGGCTTAGCGCTAAAAGGCTAAATAAAACAAGGAATAAAAGTACAAATTTTTTATTTTTTGTGAGGTCCAAAAGTATTTAGACAGTGACAAATGTTTTGTTGTTTTGGCTCTGTACTCCAGCACTTTGGATGATAAAATGACTGAGGTTAATAAATTGCAGACTGTCCGCTTTAATTTGAGGGTATTTGCATCCATATCGGGTGAACCGTTTAGAAATTACAGCACTTTTTGTAGTCCCTACATTTTAGGGAACCAAAAATATTTGGACAAATGTGGATGATTACGGATAATCATGAATGAATTGTGAATAATGAGTGAGAAAGTTAGAGGCATAAATATCCAGGGGCGCAACTTTGGTTTAAGAAGTGGGGGGGGACATAATTATTTTTTGTTTTTATCCAGTCGGATAAACACTCCAAACAGCCTACCCGACTGCTCGGAGGCGTCCGCATGGTCCTGAAGCACACCGTTGCCTCGTTTTGTATCACATTCCAATGATAAAGCTGGGGGGGACAAATGCAATTTCAGAATGTGGGGTGGACATGTCCCCCGTCCCCCCCCCCCGTCCCCAGTGAAAGTTGCGCCCCTGTAAATATCATCCCACCCCAACAAAATGCTAACTTCCCCTGTTATTGGTGCGAGGTTAGCATGTTTTGGGGGCAACATTCCCTCTAAACTGCGTGCGCGCAGTAGCCCCGAGACTGCTGCGCAGCTCTCCTGGGACTGCCTCGCAGAAATATCAGCCCACATAGAGAAGCATGAGATTGAACTTCACTCAATTTTCTAGAGTAGTGCTCACCAACCGGTCGATCGCCAAACATTTCTATAAAAAACCCAACGATAAATCCTTGTGTTCCTATATTTTTTATGTATTACTCTCAGGCTGTTGGTGGTGGGTGCACTCGATTCAGCTGCCTTTCACGCTGGATAGGCGAACTGTTGCCATTTTTTCCTACCATTTCATGTGTCTGAAGGTACTTCCCGGCGGGCCCAGAGAGCAAATCAAGTGCACTATAGGTCTACCGCTGGCCAATCGGATGGCTCAGATGACCTTGTCTGCAGTAATGTAGCAGGCATAAAAGAATGCTACAGCAAAGTTGATACTGTGAGATTTCAAAACCATGACCAGAGCGAGACTGTCAACGAATACAGCAAAGAGCTGCTGTTTTTATGAGTGAGTTCATGTTTAAGTTCTTACTCAGCACTGTCAACACTTTGTATTCAACACCTTTATAACCCATAAAATACCCGTTCTTCCTATTTCAACTCAGCACTACAACAAGCACTGCAGCAGTAATGAATGAGTAGGAAAGTGTATCTATAGGCTTGCGTTGTTGTTGTTATTATTAGCAGCTTGTGTCTTTTTTTAATATCAAGGAATATTTCACTTTCTCTGTTCATAGGAGTAACAACATTAATTTGTGCATGAGGCAGAAATAATGCGGTGCCCCTTTTTTGGTCAGTGTCAGCAGAGGACAGGGAGAGCGGAGGGACGTTGAGGCTGACTCTCAGTCTGCTGTTCTCTCCCTCCGCTGAGACTGACCATCAGATGCAGGCTCTATCAGCCCAGTAAAATAAAAGCAAACGATTTAAATGTATGCTCACTCAGCTATGCTTCACAAGTAATACAACAACGGATCTATAACCGGTTTGATCATATAGCCTACCTCAAATTTTGAAATATTATTTTCAAAAATGTCCCGAACAACAATGCATTGGCAGGGCAATTCAAGCAAAGCCAATATGCAGTGATAATGTATTGGGCCTATAGCTTACTGAGCGGTAGATCTCGGCTTGCATTTAGACTCAAAGTGATCTTGACTCAGAAAACGTTGGTGACCACTGTTCTAGAGTTTTCCCTGTTAACACTATCAAAGTTTCCCTTTACTGTGGTAATTGTGATCGAATCAACACAATATTAGCCACTTTCAATGCAACATACCGAAACAAAACAAACTATGCAAGAGATTTTGTTGTAGGCAGAATGCATCAGAGTAGGATTCTATGGCATTGACACGCACTACTCAGCCCGTACTCTACACAGACCAGTGCGGCATAACCAATCAGAGCTGCAGTAGGCCTATATGCAAATAGACCATTACCATATATGGATCTGTGCCATTTAGTGAACTGGACTGTGTTTACAGCGTGAGCGGTTGTGAGTATATGCACTTGTTTTGAGATCAACGCCAGAGCTGCATTTAGCCACGTCTGTACATTTTGTTCTTATCCTTTGCTAGTTAGTGAGTTATTAGCCCAGTTATAGATCGTTTGTAGTCAGCAATAGGGGAGTGATTGCTTCTTACAAGAGCGAGTCAGGTAAAAGTGTTTTTTTTTGTCTTAAAGGGGCAGTGTTTTTGAGACAGGCTTGAATAAGCTAAGTAGCCAATAGGCAAAGGGTAACATAATTTGTCTGATTCTCTGTAATAATGGTATGAGAATAATAATGCATTTTATTTTGTAAAGTGTTTTTTTGCATCAAACACAACATTTTCAGTCACCTCCTTGTCTAAAGGACAAGTGGATAAACAGGTTAATGTCAAGCCCTGCATGCTGGTTTTTTTCAAAAGTCACATGGAATGTAGGCCTACATTGAACACCACACATTGGCTGCTACCGTAGGCTGAATGATAGAACAGCTATTTCCATGTTAAAATGTTATGGGATGCATTTTCTCCATTGCTTTTGATGGTAGGCCACTCTGGTAGGCCTACATTATGATCAAATAGCCACAGTAGCCTAAAGCTATAACTTAAAGCAGGTACCGCCTCAGTGTTCACAGTAAATGCGCGCTGGGAGTTGCACCGAATTTTCACAACATTCATGTTTGCGCTCAGCAGACCTGATATTTGCTCAGTACTTTTGATACTTAAGTATATTTAGAACCAAATACTTTTATGCTTTTACTCAAGTAATATTTTACTGGGTGACTTTTACTTGAGTCATTTCCTATTAAGGTATCTTTACTTTAACTCAAGTACAATGGTGGGAAAAAGTACTCAAGTGAAAGTAACCCAGTAAAATACTACTTGAGTGAAAGTATCTGGTTTTAAATGTACTCAAGTAAAGTGGTGGGGAAAGTACTCAATTGTCATACTTGAATAAAAGTGAAAAGGAATTGCTATACATCAAATTCCTTTTATATTAAGCAAAACAGACGGTTTAAACTTACGGACAGCAAGGGGCACACTCCAACACTCAGACATGATTTACAAATGCAGTATTTGTGTTAAGTCCACCAGATCAGAAGCAGTAGGGATGGTAACACGTTATATTGATAGGTGTGTGAGTTGGACCATATTGCTGTCCTGCCTAATCATTTGAAATATAACGAGTACTTTTGGGTGTCATGGAAAATGTATGGGAGTAAGAAGTACACATTTTATTTAGGAATGGATTGGAGTAAAAGTTGTCAAAAATAAATATACTGAACAAAAATATAAACGGAACATGCAACAATTTTAAAATATTTTACTAAGTTACATATAAGGAAATCAGTCAATAAAAATAAATAAAGTAGGCCCGTGGATCAGAAAACCAGTCAGTATCTGGTGTTACCACCTTTTGCAGCACAACACATCTCCTTTGCATAGAGTTGATCAGGCTGTTGATTATGGAATGTTGTCCCACTCCTTTTCAATGGCTGTGCGAAGTTGCTGGATATTGGCGGGAACTGGAACATGCTGTCGTACACGTCAGCATACCAATTGCATGCTCCCTCAACTTGAGATCTGTGTCATTGTGGTGTGTGACAAAACTGTACGTTTTAAAGTGGCCTTTTATTGTCCCCAGCACAAGGTGCATCTGTGTAATAATCATGCCGTTTAATCAGCTTCTTTATATGCCACACCTCAGGTGGATGGATTATCTTGGCAAAGGAGAAATGTTCACTAACAGGGATGTAAACAAATGTCTGCACAAAATGTAAGAGAAAAAAGCTTTTTGTGCGTATGGTACATTTTTGGGATTTTTTTATTTCACCTCATGAAACATGGGACTAACACTTTACATGTTGCATTTTTATATTTTTGTTCAGTGTAGTAAAGTACAGATACCCAAAAAAACTACTTACCTAGTACTTCACAGTATTTTTACTTAGTTACTTTACACCACTGCTCATGGATGAGAATTGGGTACTTTTTCCACCACTGAATCATACGAGCATCCACATTTTAATGTATATATGTTTAGAAACATATTCTATTCTTATTTACAATAAAAGTGACTATTGGGGCTCAAACATAATCTGAAACACAACCAAAACAAAGGTTTGTAGAGTCACAAGCTTGATGTAGTCATTGCATGCTAGGAATATATAGGACCAAATACTCAACTTTTGACAAAGTTAATACACATACAGTATAAATTAATTTGTCCAAATACTTTTGGTTCCCTAAAATGGGGGGACTATGTACAAAAAGTGCTGTAATTTCTCAACGGTTCACCCGATTTATGGATGAAAATCAAATTGTATTTGTCACATGCAGATGTAGACTAACAGTGAAACGCTTACTTACGAGTCCTTTTCCAACAATGCAGCGTTAAAGATAAATAAAATATAGGAATAGTTGCACAGTGAATAACAAGAGTAAAAGTAACATGGCCTTTTTATATAGGGAGTAGAAAGTAACTGCCATATACAGGGAGTACGTGTGTGTCAGCAGGGGTGAAAGTAAGGCGGTCCAGTACGGCATCCCAGCAAAATAAATGGTGGGGGGGTACACTGTACCGGTAAAACGTGAGCATATCACAATTAATACAACATGCCCAAAAAACTATAGGCTATTACACCATTATTTAACATTACTGCATGTCAGCCGCATAAAACATTTGCGAATTGACTTCAAACCGGGTAGTACAGTGCATTTGGAAAGTATTCAGACCCCTTGACTTTTTCCACATTTTGTTACGTTACAGTCATCAATCTACACACAATACCCCATAATGACAAAGTGAAAACAGGTTTTTAGAAAGTGTTAAACATTTATTAAAAATAAAACAGATACCTTATTTAACTCCTGAGTGGCGCAGTGGTCTAAGGCACTGCATCGCAGTGCTAACTGTGCCACTAGAGATCCTGGTTCGAATGCAGGCTCTGTCGCAGCCGGCCGCGACCGGGAGACTAATGGGCGGCGCACAATTGGCCCAGCGTCGTCCAGGGTAGGGGAGGGAATGGCCAGCAGGGATGTAGCTCAGTTGATAGAGCATGGCGTTTGCAACGCCAGGGTTGTGGGTTCGATTCCCACGGGGGGCCAGTATAAAAAAATAATAAAAAACAATTAACCAAAAAAATAAAAAAATAAAAATATATATGTATTCACTAACTGAAAGTCGCTCTGGATAAGAGCGTCTGCTAAATGACTAAAATGTAAAATGTAAAAAAACCTTTGCTATGAGACTCGAAATTGAGCTCAGGTGCATCCTGTTTCCATTGATCATCCTTGATGTTTCTACAACTTGATTGGAGTCCACCTGTGGTAAATTAAATTGATTGAACATGATTTGGAAAGGCGCACACACCTGTCTATATAAGGTTCCACAGATGAAAGTGCATGTCGGAGTAAAAACCAAGCCATGAGGTTGAAGGAATTATCCGTAGAGCTCCGAGACAGAATTGGGAAGGGTACCAAACAATTTCTGCAGCATTTAAGGTCTCCAAGAACACAGTGGCCTCCTCCATTCTTAAATGGACAAAGTTTGGAACCACCAAGACTCTTCCTAGAGCTGGCCGCCCGGCCAAACTGAGCAATTGGGGGAGAAGGGCCTTGGTCAGGGAGGTGACTAAGAATCGCTCTGTGTAGATGGGAGAACCTTCCAGAAGGACAACCATCTCTGCAGCACTCCACCAATCAGGCCTTTATGGTAGAGTGGCCAGACGGAAGCCACTCCTCAGTAAAAGGAACATGACAGCCCGCTTGGAGTTTGCCAAAAAAAGCACCTAAAGGACTCTCAGACAATGAGAAACAAGATTCTCTGGTCTGATGAAACCAAGGTTGAACGCTTTGGCTTGAATGCCAAGCGTCACGTTTGGAGGAAACCTGGCACCATCCCTATGGTGAAGCATGGTGGTGGCAGGACCATGCTGTGGGGATGCTTTTAATCGGCAGGGACTGGGAGACTAGTCGGCATCGAGGTCCTTGATTTAAAACCTGCTCAGGACCTCAGACTGGGGGCGACGGGTCACCTTCCAACAGGACAACGACCCTAAGCACACACCCAAAAGAACGCAGGAGTGGCTTCGGGACAAGTCTCAATGTCCTTGAGTGGCCCAGCCAGCGCCCGGACTTGAACCCAATCAAACATCTCAGGAGGGACCTGAAAATAGCTGTGCAGCGACGTTCCCCATCCAACCTGACAGAGCCTGAGAGGATCTAAAGAGAAGAATGGGAAAAACTCCCCATATACAGGTGTGCCAAGCTTGTAGCATCATACCCAAGAAGACTCTAGGGTGTAATCGTGCCAAAGGCGTTTCAGCCAAGTACTGAGTAAAGGGTCTGAATACTTATGTAAATGTAATATTTCCGTTCAAAACTGTTTTTGCTTTGTCATTATGGTGTATTGTGTGTAGATTAATGAGGGGGGGAAAAACAATTTAATCAATTTTTGAATAAGGCTGTAACGTAACAAAATATGGAAAAAGTAAAGTGGTCTGAATGCTTTCCGAATGCACTGTATACCATCCAAATTGCGTTGTGGTTTGAGGAGAATACTTAGTTTGTCAAGGCAGAGTTGAGTGGCCAAGACGCTAGTGGACAAGGCGGAGATGAGTGGCCGAGACCGAGGCGCACGTGGACAGCAGTGGATGCATCAATTCAGGCTACAAGTGTAAGCCTAATGAAAATCGCAGAATGTCATTACAATACAATTAGGTGTTTTGGAACATTCATCAAATTGCGGGTGCACAGTGCACTGTAGGATGCTGAAATATTTTTGTGAGTGGACGAATGTGCGCGGGTTGCCTACAGGAGCGCCTTTTGTTAAGTGATTGTTTGACAATCAGATGAAAACATGACTGGTTGTGTTTATGCAACGTTAAAAGGCATAGCTGGCTTGTCCAGAAGGCTAGGGGAAGCTTTCCCTAAAGTAAATTGAATTAAATTGTCGAAATTATATAGCCTAATTAGCTTACTCCTGTCTATACACAAATAAAAAATCATTCAAAATAGGCTACTACACCAGAAAGCAGGATTTGGCCACAGAGGATCATTAGCTTCTTTAAAATAAACTGTGGATTGTTGTAAATCGCATGGCCCACAATTGGGGCAGCACTCGCTGCAAATACCATAATAAATGATTGTTGAGTTGCTACTGTCAGTGAAAAGCAGAGGCATATCGCAATATTCAAAAATACAATCGCGGAAAAAAGGTTAGGAGTCTTTTCATTGTCATATCTTTACAGCAAGCCATTTGCTTTCCAATCTGTCTTTTAGTTATCAAAATTCTTAGGCTACTGTTTGCTCAATTAAGTTCTTATTTGCACCAGTGGAGAACATCGGCCATATCACCAGTGTGTGCATATTCACTTTTGTTTCTTTTTGGACAATAATTTCCTCCTCCAGGTTAGATGGACGTCATATTGGATTTTTGTCTCCCCTTTTCCTAGGCCTATTCTACGGATCTGACAACATCGTTTTTATTGATCTGTTGTCAGTGTCAGCAAAATGTGTACACGCACTTGGGTGTCCCATACCGGTAAGACATTAAATCTACTTTCACCCCTGGGTGTCAGTGTAAAGTATGTGTGGGTAGAGTCCAGTGTGTGTGCAGAGTCAGTGCAAGAGAGTTTGTGCAAAAAAGGGCCAATGCAGATAGTCTGAGTAGCTATTTAGCAGTCTTGTTTAGAAGTTTCATGGCTTGGGGGTAGAAGCTGGTCAAAATACTCTCAGATGTAAGCTTGGCAGTCATTGTTTCATTTCAAATCCAAAGTGGAGTACAGAGTCAAAACAACATACAATGTGTCTCTGTAAAAATACTTTTGGACCTCACTGTATCAAACAAATGCTCTCCTCTATCCTTGCTTCCAACTAGCAACTGCCCCTCTCCCACTGAAATTAGTTGGCCCTACATCGAAGTTAAATTTACTCAAATTGCTGGGAGGGGCCTACAATATTAGTCAATCCTTCTAAACACACACACACACACACACACACACACACACACACACGAACGAGGCGGCAGCGAGGAGTAATGGCGGCTTGTAGAGCTATTGGAGTTTATGCGGCTAATTCAAGATACAAGAACAGTTTGCTATTACAGCGGATGAAGGAGCGGAAAGAGCGTGGAGAGGTGGAAATGGAAAGTGAGGAAGAAGGTAAGGAGCTGAGTGTAGAGGGAAGCGGTGTGGTGAGGAAGATTGCCGTCAAGTACAACAACAAAAAAGGGTGAATTACCTGCGGTGCAAGTTTGGGCCTTGTCCCGATGATGAAAAGGATGATTCTGGCCCAGTGGGAGTGATTATTGATTTCTGGCTGATCCATATGTGGTGTCAGTGTGGGTGGTGTCGTGGAAATTCTTACCAGAAAGGAAGGGAGACTGTAGGTTTTTCAAACAACAATTTTATTACAGGATTTGCAAATCTGGAGCAATTAACGATCACTCAATGGTGCAGAGTTAAGGCTCAACAAACAAGAGTTGGGTCTCAGCTTTTATAGGAAAGTACAACCTCTTTTGTCTATGTGGCAGTTTAGCATGTGTGTGAGATCATGGTGGGAACATAGCGTACAAACAAGTGATAACGCCAGTTTTCTTACTATCTAGCTGCTGCTGCTCAAGCTAGCCTCTGTTCTCTTCATATCTCCACACAGCTGTGCCCTTGAAAGATACGAAAAGAACATGATGGACTCAAACTGTGGTCACTCTCAGATGGCCCTTTTGTCTTTGGCCGCGTGACCAAGTTACACAAAGACAAGAGTGAAAAGAACACTAGCTTCTTACATGACAGAAATAGACAGTGGAAAAATACAGGTTTAAGGCTTGTACAGCGCATATGCATAAGAGTTTTTCATTTTCCCACCATAGTGGAGAAGAGGTTGGGGAATGTTAACCCGGTGGAGAGCGTGGTGAAACAGAGAAAACACTCTGTCCTGCTGAGTTTTGACGCAGTCTTTAACTGACAAAGTGAAGTTAGGATGTGTTCATTATCACGTGAGAGCTTTTGTCTCGAACCCATTAAAGGTGTTTTAGGTGCCAAGATTATGGTCATGTTGCAGCAGTGAGTAGGAGGGAGATTGCTAGATGTGAGAAGTGTGCAGGAGGGAATGAGACAAAGGAATGTGTACTACCGGTGGAAGAGGTTGTGTGTGTTAACTGTGAGGGTACCCATGGTGCTGGAGCTCAGAAGTGTCTGGTGAGAGATAGGCAGTTTGAGGTTGCCAGGAGAGTGGTAGAGGAAGATGGGTCCAGGGTGAGGAATCCTAAGAGGATCCCTGTGAGTAGGCAGAGGCCAATAGAGAGTGATAGGAATAACATGTTCCAGTAAGTTTGGCTTCTCAGCGTTTTATAGCCATGGTTATCAACTGTACTGCAGAAGTGGAACGCAAATCACAGAAAATAAATGTTGTGGTGGCAGCTGCAGAGAAGTACATGGGTGTATGAGATTTTATTGCAAAAAAGTTACAAGGTGTTGAACTATAGTGTCCCGTCCTCCCAGGCTGCTAGCCTGGTATAGGATCAGATGGGGCCAAGTAGTGGAATAGTGGTGAGGTTTTAATGGGTGTAGGGTTAGTTGGTAGGGCAATTTGTCATCCCTTTTCCCTGTCCTTTTTCCCTTCTCTTTTGTGTCTCAAAGTGTATTGAAAAGTAGGCAGGAACACAGGGCTAGATAAGAGAAATAGATGAATAGGGAGGCTGTGACCGGCCTCACACTCCAGTACAGTAGGTGGCGGTGTATGCACCTTTCAGTTGGTTGCGATCCGCCAATACAAATTTGAAGAACACACACACACACACACACACCTTCCTCACACATTCAATTGACACACTTGACTGCTGCAGGTGAAACGGTGGAAAACATGGTAACTATGGCAGGATATGAAAAATGACTGAAAACAGGGCTTAACACATTAACTAACACTAACATATTTGCATTCACGCACATGGGGAATGTGAGAATGTGCCATGATCCTCACAAGTTGTTTATTAGCATCCAATGGTTATTAGTTTTCTCACATTTAATGTCTCAAGCATGAAAGGGGGCTGAATTGCCAACTGTACAGCTCCCATTAATTAACGATGTTATTTTGCTGTTTCATTCCAGTAAATGTTTCAAGTTCAAGATTTCCCCAAACCAGGAATCTGACACGGTGCAAAAATGGAATCTTTTACATTTTCAGTGTGACATCTGAAGCATATCACTGTCTCAGACCACAGACATATGATGAGCTGCACAACAGTTCTTTGAGAGGATCATTGGGAATAGAATGAGATACTGTAAATTCAATAGGCTGCCTTCTAAAACTCTCAGCTGTTATTCACACACTATGCACCCCCCAGATCCTCTGCGCATCAACTTAGAATCATAGAGAGTTAAGGAGAAACATTGACACAGACTTATTTGCCTATAAATTGTATAATTAAAATAGCCTACAGGACTACATTTTGGTGACACACTCCTCCTGGAATGAGCAGTGGGTGAGACAACAGGTCTTTATCACGATGAGACATACAGTGTGAGACATCGGTTGTGTCCCAAATGGAACCCTATTACCTACATAGTGCACGACTTTTGACCAGAGCCCTGGTCAAAAGTCGTGCACTATATAGGGAAAGGGTGCCATTTGGGATACAACAATTTTTTCATTCATGGCCCCTCATGTTAGCCCTGTCTTTTGGCCCCCCTGTCAAAGAATAAAGGATGTTTGTTTCTTTACACGCAGACATGTACAGTAGGCTACATGCCCCCCTAGGCAAGTCATAAGCATTTTATTGCCTTACTTTTCATATAACCACCGCAGAATTATTGTCACCTCTGTGAATTTTATGTTTGGTTTTTTAAAAATCTGTGGTATACTATGGATTTCCCATGCGTTAGAACATACACAATAATGTTAACTTCTTCCATTCCTTCAATTGGCCATATATGGCTAAGTACATACAGCCCCCAGAACACAGCATAGAAAGACAAACCACTTGTTTTGAGCTGTGTGTCAGGAATTATGAAGCCATCTAATTGAGAAGGCTTGTGTCAGCTTGTTCCTGAGGACAAGGTAACTCGTTTTTTCCATCATACACAACCTTTTGGAATTCCAAGTCTGGAAATGAAAAGGTCCAACTGCTGTGCTTTTTCGCTTTGTAAACGCAGCGTGACTTTGGAGCTCTCGAGATAATTGGGACAAAATACTCAAAAAAATCATTATCATCCCAAGTAACTTTTTTCTCCCATTTGTCATTCTCTGACTCTCACAGCTGAGGTCATCGATTAGCAACAGCTCACTGGTGCTACTTGGCTGATCACAGAGTACATAGAAACTCATTCAGCCCTTTATTATCCTTTGCTCCTACCCCAGTGCTGGTGAATTAAAGGCAGGGTGAGTACAAAAAGGTCTTCCGACCTTTGCCCTGTGTTGTGGTCTGTGTGAATGAGTGGAGACGAGGCAATCTATGACTTTGATTTCTTCTCGCCTCTCCCCTATTGGGTTGCGGTGGGCAGCAGCATTCACACAGGCACAACAACAAAATAAATGCCTGACATGGCAAGCTGGGATCATGGGCAGAGAGAGATTATGGTAGCCACAGAACGCAAAGTCTTATAAAGAGTGTGTGTGTGTGTGTGTTCTACATCCCTGTTGTGGCTCAACTAAGGGACAGAGGGCCGACCCCTCATCCATGACACCGTGGACATTAGAATAACACTTAGCTCAACAGTGACGTATCTAACCCTCACTCACTTACTCAGTCACACACACACTCAATCCTCAGCAGAGCCCAATGAGCTGCCCTCATGGGAATTCAGGTAGAGAGCATTTTGTATTCACCCTTGTCTCTACATCCTATCCTTTAGTGGGACATTAAAACATTTGGCTAAACTCATTTGTCATTTAGATTAGGCCTGGCCTAGTCAGTGGTGTAAAGTACTTAAGTAAAAATGTGGCCGACCACTGATTCGGTCTTAAGTAGCAAAATTTGAATTTTTTATTTATTTTTACATTGGATAAAAGCAGAGACAGAGCTACAAAATGGTATATCATGCACTGCATTTGAGGAACAGTGGGAAAGTAATTCTGCTTTGAAAGTTGATAAACTTGTAGCTAGTTAAAACAGAACACTTTTTAACTTGAAATGAAAATGACTTTCTGTCAAAATTAGAAACGTGTAATATCTGAAAATGCTCTGAAATCGGAGTAGATAGTAAGAGCGAACTTACCAGCTAAGTTACGTCTATCAACAGTTGTCGCAGTGACATTCTATTGAAATGGATACTTGCATGGAGTCTTTTGTTAAGACATCTAGCTAGCTGGCTAGCTAAACAATGAACCATAATCATTAGGCTATAACTAGCAAAGCAAATGGCTCTGAGATATGAATAATAAGGTCATACACGTAACGCTAGCTAGCTAACAGTACCGTTTAACTTGAAATGAAACCACTTTCTGTCAAAATTAGAAACGTGTAATATCTGAAAATGTAGCTAGCTAGAATATCTTACCCGGATGCCATGGTTGCCCTTAGTTTGAAGATGGAATTCAGAGACAGGTGTTTTCTCCATCTCCTTAGCTATCATACTCTAATTAGAAGGATTGCTTTATACTATTCCAGGTATTCCTTAAAGAGGTAGGGTTTCAAGTGTCTCCGGAAGGTGGTCAGTGACTCCGCTGTCCTGGCGTCGTGGGGGAGCTTGTTCCACCATTGGGATGCCAGAGCAGCAAATAGCTTTGACTGGGCTGAGCGGGAACTGTGCTTCTGTAGAGGTAGGGGAGGACCGATTTTCAAAACTCGGTCCTCCAGAAAGTACTACTTAAGTATTTTTCTGGGGTATCTGTAATTTACTTTACTACACTGAACAAAAATATAAACGCAACATGTAAAGTGTTGGTCCCATGATCCATGAGCTGAAATAAAAGATCCCAGACATTTCCCATAAGCACAACAATCTTATTTCTCTCAAAAATTGTTTACATCCCTGTTAGTGAGCATTTATCTTTTGCCAAGATAACACCTGACAGGTGTGGCATATCAAGAAGCTGATTAAACTGCATGATCATTGCACAGGTACACCTTGTGATGGGGACAAACAAGGCCACTCAAATTTGCAGTTTTGTCACAACACACAATGCCACAGATGTCTCAAGTTTTGAGGGAGCGTGCAATTGGCATGCTGACTGCAGGAATGTCCACCAGAGCTGTACCCATAGAATTGAATGTGAACCTCTCTACCAGAAGCCGCCTCCAACGTTGTTTTAGAGAATTTGACAGTACGTCCAACCGGCCTCACAACCGCAGACCACGTGTATGGCGTCATGTGGGCAAGCGGTTTTCTGATGTCAACATTGTGAACAGAGTGCTCCATGGTGGGGTTATGGTATGGGCAGGCATAAGCTACGGACTTTATCGATGGCAATTTGAATGCACAGAGATATCATGACGAGATCCTGAGGCCCATTGTGGTGCCATTTATCCACCGCCATCACTGTATATTTCAGCATGGTAATGCACGGCCCCATGTCGCAAGGATCTGTACATAATTCCTGGAAGCTGAAAATGTCCCAGTTCTTCCTGCATACTCACCAGACATGTCACCCATTGAGCATGTTTAGGATGCTCTGGATCGACGTGTACGACCGCACGTTCCAGTTCCCGCCAATATCCAGCAACTTCGCACAGCCATTGAAAAGGAGTGGGACAACATTCCACAGGCCACAAGCAACAGCCTGATCATCTCAATGCAAAGGAGATGTCGGGCTGCATGAGGCAAATGGTGTTCACACCAGATACTGACTGGTTTTCTGATCCACGCCCCTACCTTTTTTTAAAGGTATCTGTGACCAACAGATGCATATCTGTATTCCCAGTTGTGAAATCCGTAGATTAGGGCCTAATGAATTTATTTCCACTGACCTGTTTTATTTTATGAACTGTAACTTAGTAGAATCTTAGAAATTGTCGCATGTTGTGTTTTTATATTTTTGGTTAGTATATTTATGGCTTCTTTTACTTCACTACATTCCTAAAGAAAATTATGTACTTTTTGCTCCATACATTTTCCCTGACACCCAAAAGTACTCGTTACATTTTGAATGCTTAGCAGACAGGAAAATGGTCCAATTCACACACTTATCAAGAGTGCATCCCTGGTCATGTCTACTGCCTCTGATCTGGTAGACTCACTAAACACACATGCTTCATTTGTAAATTGTGTCTGTAAATAAAAAAACGAATTATGCCATCTGGTTTGCTTAATATAAGGAATTTGAAATAATTTATACTTTTACTTTTGATACTTAAGTATATTTTAGCAATTACATGTACTTTTGATACTTAGGTATTTCAAACTAAATACTTTTATATTTTACTGGGTGACTTTTACTTGAGTCATTTTCTATTAAGGTATCTTTACTTTTACTCAAGTATGACAATTGGGTACTTTTTTCACCACTGGGCCTAGTTTGATGCAACACGCAGCAATTTTCTGCCTGGGAAATGAACATGCAGTTGAAGCGCACCATAAATGTAGATCGTTCAGTTTGGCCTGTGGGTGCTTGCAGGACACGTTTTTATCAATTGTGAATAATAACGTCTCATTAGTTTGTGGAGTTGTTCCCTCAGGTCTTTAGTTTGACCCCTTATCTGCATCGAGTTCTTTGGAAAAACAAACAACTCTGAGGTGAATGCAATGTCAGTTGCATATTATCCGGGTTCCATTCCGATACTGCTGAAATTCTGTAGTATTTCAAGGCGAGTCCCTGCTGTTCTGAGGTAGAGCAGCAGTAGTAGTGTTGCCTCTGGGAGGATCTCTCGTACTAGGAGAGATCAAGTGCTGAAAGACAACATTGTAAAGGCAAATATTTATTTGAGGGTAAACACACGTGACACCTAACACTAGGAACAGGATCAGGAAACGAGAGAGCGACTAACAGGTTTGTTTACCCCCCTCACTGAAGAGACACATTTGTATACTGTATGTCCCTGACAATAATGTAGTACGACTTTAGGGATGAGATCTCTTTAGATATCCTTAGGATAAAACGGGGGAATACAGTATGTACAGTGCATTCGGAAAGTATTCAGACCCCTAGACTTTTTCCACATTTTGTTACGTTACAGCCTTATTCTAAAATGGATAAAAAACATAAAAAATCTTCAATCTATACACAATACCCCATTATGACAAAGCGAAAACAGGTTTTTAGAAATGTTAGCAAATTTATTACAAATAAAAAAGATACCTTATTTACATCCTGTTTCCACTGATCGTCCTTGATGTTCCTACATTTACATTTTAGTCATTTAGCAGACACTCTTATCCAGAGCGACTTACAGTTAGTGATTGCATACATTTTATTTTCATACTGGCCCCCCCGTGGGAATCGAACCCACAACCCTGGCGTTGCAAGCGCCATGCTCTACCAACTGAGCTACAGGAGGCCCATACAACTTCATTGGAGTCCACCTGTGGTAAATTCAATTGATTCGACACACCTGTCTATATAAGGTCCCACAGTTGACAGTGCATGTCAGAGCAAAAACCAAGCCATGAGGTCGGAGGAATTGTCCATAGAGCTCCGAGACAGGATTGTATTGGCACAGATCTGGGGAAGGGTACCAAAAAATGTCTGCAGCATTGAAGGTCCTGAAGAACACAGTGGCCTCCATCATTCTTAAATGGAAAAAGTTTAGAACCACCAAGACTCTGCAAACGGGGGGAGAAGGGCCTTGGTCAGGGAGGTGACCAAGAACCCGATGGTCACTCTGACGGCGCTCCAGAGTTCCTCTGTGGAGATGGGAGAACCTTCCAGAAGGACAACTATCTCTGCAGCACTCCACCAATCAGGCCGTTATGGTAGAGTGGCCAGACGCAAGCCACTCCTAGTAGAAGGCACATGACAGCCCGCTTGGAGTTTGCCAAAAGGCATCTAAAGGACTCTCAGAACATGAGAAACAAGATTGTCTGGTCTGATGAAACCAAGATTGAACTCTTTGGCCTGAATGCCAAGCGTCACGTCTGGAGGAAACCTGGCACCATCCCAATGGTGAAGCATGGTGGTGGCAGCATCAAGCTGTGGGGATGTTTTTCAGGGACTGGGAGGCTAGTCAGGATTGAGGGAAAGATGAACGGAGCAATGTACGGAGAGATCCTTGATGAAAACCTGCTCCAGAGCACTCAGGACCTCAGACTGGGGCGACGGTTCACCTTCCAACAGGACAACGACCCTAAGCACACAGCCAAGACAATGCAGAACCCGATCTAACATCTCTGGAGAGACCTGAAAATAGCAATGCAGCGACATTTCCCATCCAACCTGACAGTGCTTGAGAGGATCTGCAGAGAAGAATGGGAGAAACTCCCCAAATACACGTGTGCCAATCTTGTAGCATCATACCCAAGAAGACTGGAGGCTGTAATCACTGCCAAAGGTGCTTCAACAAAGTACTGCGTAAAGGGTCTGAATACTTAAGTAAATGTGATATTTCAGTTTTTATATCTATTTTTTATAAATGTGCAAAAATGACTAAAACATTTTTTTTGTTTTGTCATTATGGGGTGTTGTGTGTAGAAATAAGGGGGGGAACAATTTAATCAATTTTTTAAAATAAGGCTGTAACGTAAAAGTGGAAAAAGTCTAGGGGTATCAATACTTTCCGAATGCGCTGTATGTACAGTATTTATTTTTACAGTGTATAAAATACAATATTTATTATACAATACACATGTGATGAGGTAGCCTGAGTCCCAGATCTGTTTGTGCTGTCTTTCCAACTCCTTTGTAACAAAAGTCAGGTGCGTATTGTCTGGCTGCTCCCTGGATTCCATTACAGGGTGTTACATTACAGAAAAAAAGGGAAAATGTGTGTGTGTGTGTGTGTGTGTGTGTGTTTGAGTAAAAAGAGAGAGGCCTTTTAATTAGACTAAAAGCAGCACTTGGATAGTGAGCTTGTGCCTCCACATCAATACATCACACATCCAAGACAAATTAAAGCCAAGTCCATTTGTGGGCTTCAACAAAAGGACCGCTCACAGTAGATTGAGTGTGCTCTTGTGCTGGAAGTATATTACTTTTCCATGTTGCTCTTTTACCTGCTAATTAGTCATTCATTGTGTCTTTTACATGTCTGGAACGTGTTTATTGATTAGCTGGGGCAGTTGGCATGCAGTCCTTTGTTAGAAACAGAGACGGTTGATTGGTTGGGCCAGAGGGCTGTCACTTGAAGTATAATTACTGTACATTTGTCAGGCAAGTATTTATCAATGCGGCACTAATGATGATGGCCAATCAAATCAGTTGGGAAATGATGATACAATGCAACTTTATCCAAACCAGTGCACATGATCACTATTCAATCTACAGTGAGGGAAGAAAGTATTTGATCCCCTGCTGATTTTGTACGTTTGCCCACTGACAAAGACATGATCAGTCTATCATTTTAATGGTAGGTTTATTTGAACAGTGAGCGACAGAATAACAACAAAAAAATCCAGAAAAACGCATGTCAAAAATGTTATGAATTGATTTGCATTTTAATGAGGGAAATAAGTATTTGACCCCTCTGCAAAACATGACTTAGTACTTGGTGGCAAAACCCTTGTTGGCAATCAGAGGTCAGACGTTTCTTGTAGTTGGCCACCAGGTTTGCACACATCTCAGGAGGGATTTTGTTCCACTCCTCTTTGCAGATCTTCTGCATGTCATTAAGGTTTCGAGGCTGACGTTTGGCAACTCGAACCTTCAGCTCCCTCCACAGATTTTCTATGGGATTAAGGTCTGGAGACTGGCTAGGCCACTCCAGGACCTTAATGTGCTTCTTCTTGAGCCACTCCTTTGTTGCCTTGGCCATGTGTTTTGGGTCATTGTCATGCTGGAATACCCATCCACGACCCATTTTCAATGCCCTGGCTGAGGGAAGTAGGTTCTCACCCAAGATTTGACGGTACATGCCCCCGTCCATCGTCCCTTTGATGAAGTTGTCCTGTCCCCTTAGCAGAAAAACACCCCCAAAGCATAATGTTTCCACCTCCATGTTTGACGGTGGGGATGTTGTTCTTGGGGTCATAGGCAGCATTCCTCCTCCTCCAAACACGACGAGTTGAGTTGATGCCAAAGAGCTCGATTTTGGTCTCATCTGACCACAACACTTTCACCCAGTTCTCCTCTGAATCATTCAGATGTTCATTGGCAAACTTCAGACGGCCCTGTATATGTGCTTTCTTGAGCAGGGGGACCTTGCGGGCGCTGCAGGATTTCAGTACTTCACAGCGTAGTGTGTTACCAATTGTTTTCTTGGTGACTATGGTCCCAGCTGCCTTGAGATCATTGACAAGATCCTCCCGTGTAGTTCTGGGCTGATTCCTCACCGTTCTCATGATCATTGCAACTCCACAAGGTGAGATCTTGCATGGAGCCCCAGGCCGAGGGAGATTGACAGTTCTTTTGTGTTCCTTCCATTTGCAAATAATCGCACCAACTGTTGTCACCTTCTCACCAAGCTGCTTGGCGATGGTCTTGTAGCCCATTCCAGCCTTGTGTAGGTCTACAATCTTGTCCCTGACATCCTTGGAGAGCTCTTTGGTCTTGGCCATGGTGGAGAGTTTGGAATCTGATTGATTGCTTCTGTGGATAGGTGTCTTTTATACAGGTAACAAACTGAGATTAGGAGCACTCCCTTTAAGAGTGTGCTCCTAATCTCTGCTCATTACCTGTATAAAAGACACCTGGGAGCCAGAAATCTTTCTGATTGAGAGGGGGTTAAATACTTATTTCCCTCATTAAAATGCAAATCAATTTATAACATTTTTGACATGCGTTTTTCTGGATTTTTTTGTTGTTATTCTGTCTCTCACTGTTCAAATAAACCTACCATTAAAAGTATATACTGATCATTTCTTTGTCAGTAGGCAAACATACAAAATCAGCAGGGGATCAAATACTTTTTTCCCTCACTGTAGATTGAATAGTGATCATGTGCACTGGTTTGGATAAAGTTGCATTGTATCATCATTTCCCAGGAAGCTTGTTTCCTGCTAAAGTAATCCAGAACTAATCCAGCCACTGTTTGTTGAGAGAGAGACACTCTTTATTGTTCCATCCTTGATCTTCTCTACTATCAACATTCTCGCTCTCAGCTTGGTATAGGAGCTAGTGATGTCAGGAGAGTCTGGAGGCCTTAGCCCACCTCCACAACTTCACATCAACAAAACCTTTGGCAGTATTTACTTAGATGCTCGGGTGGCAAAGCATTTCTGAGAATTTAATAGCTTCACAAACACACGTGTGCATGCACACACAAACTCTCGGCACAAATGTCCCTATTGTCTTTTATTTAAATGTGGTGTGAATAATGCATGCCATTGCTCCATGGAAGCACTTGCAACTTGCGTAACAGTGAAATCTCCCAGCAGCCCTGAAAGAACCTTTTTCTTCTTAGTGCACCACAGCCCAAGTAAACAATTTCTACCACATCGCTAACACAGTTTGATGCAGAACTGTATCTGTAGAAAACACCATCTCTCTAATTAAAATAAACTGATACTCTGCTAATGGCTTATAAAAAGAGCCAGAAAATAGTAAAGACCTAGGAGACATTACTGTTACAGTGCCTTGCAGAAGTATTCATCCCCCTTGGCGTTTTTTCTATTTTGTTGCATTACAACCTGTAATTTAAATAGATTTTTATTTGGATTTCATGTAATGGACATACACAAAATAGTCCAAATTGGTGAAGTGAAATGAAAAAAATTACGTATTTCAAAAAAGTTTTTAAAAAAATAACGGAAAAGTGGTGCGTTCATATGTATTCATCCCCTTTGATATGAAGTCCCTAAATAAGATCTGGTACAACCAATTACCTTCAGAAGTCACATAATTAATTAAATAAAGTCCACCTGTGTGCAATCTAAGTGTTGCATGATCTGTCACATGATCTCAGTATGTATACACCTGTTCTGAAAGGCCCAGAGTCTGCAACACCACTAAGCAAGGGGCACCACCAAGCAAGCGGCACCATGAAGACCGAGGAGCTCTCCAAACAGGTCAGGGACAAAGTTGTGGAGAAGTACAGATCAGGGTTGGGTTATAAAACAATATCAGAAACTTTTAACATCCCACAGAGCACCATTAAATCCATTATAAAAATTTTTTTGAAAGAATATGGCACCACAACAAACCTGCCAAGAGAGGTCCACCCACCAAAACTCACGGACCAGGCAAGGAGGGCATTAGTCAGAGAGGCAACAAAGAGACCAAAGATAACCCTGAAGGAGCTGCAAAGCTCCACAGCGGAGATTTGGAGTATCAATCCATAGGACCACTTTAAGCCGTACACTCCACAGAGCTGGGCTTTACGGAAGACTGGCCAGAAAAAAGCCATTGCTTAATGAAAAAAATAAGCAAACACGTTTGGTGTTCGCCAAAAGGCATGTGGGAGACTCCCCAAACATATGGAAGAAGGTACTCTGGTCAGATGACGACTAAAATTGAGCTTTTTGGCCATCAAGGAAAACGCTATGTCTGGCGCAAACCCAACACCTCTCATCACCCCGAGAACACCATCCCCACAGTGAAGCATGGTGGTGGCAGCATCATGCTGTGGGGATGTTTTTCATCGGCAGGGACTGGGAAACTGGTCAGAATTGAATGATGGATGGCGCTAAATACAGGGAAATTCTTGAGGGAAATCTGTTTCAGTCTTCCAGAGATTTGAGACTGGGACGGAGGTTCACCTTCCAGCAGGACAATGACCCTAACCCATCCAACTTGAAGGAGCTGGAGCAGTTTTGCCTTGAAGAATGAGCAAAAATCCCAGTGGCTAGATGTGCCAAGCTTATAGAGACATACGCCAAGAGACTTGCAGCTGCAAAAGGTGGCTCTACAAAGTATTGACTTTGGGGGGGTGAATAGTTATGCACGCTCAAGTCTTCTGTTTTTTTGTCTTATTTCTTGTTTTGTTTCACATAAAAAAATATTTTGCATCTTCAAAGTGGTAGGCATGTTGTGTAAATCAAATGATACAAACCCCCAAAAAATCTATTTTAATTCCAGGTTGTAAGGCAACAAAATAGGAAAAATGCCAAGGGGGGTGAATACTTTCGCAAGTCACTGTATGTTCTGTATCACTTTACTTGTTGGTTATTGAAAGTGAAGCAACCCCTTTGTGTTACTCTGATCCCCTCTGCTGGCCTTTATATGTCATGCCAGTCACCCAGAAGCTGATGCCCCTAGACACTGACCTTGGACCATTTAGCATTTTCAGTTTAGCAATACATTTGGCTCGATGGGCACATCGGGATTTCGATTTGTTCGTCAAAGCAATTTGTGGGACAGAAAAAGGGCAGTTATTTGAAAATGTGTAGGTCCATACATACTTTCTATCTAGTTTTAGACGTTCAAACGTGGCCTGGAGTGTTTTCTTAACCCAAAATAATAATTTCTGCACTAACAGGCAAAACCCTTCTACTACTTAATGTGCATTAAAAAAAATATTATATCACAATAACTACTAGTATAACAGCCCTTGCTGAAGGTTGCTTCCATTGACAGTTGACACATTGGAAGCCATGCTCTTGGAAGCTGAGGAGTCTGTGTAATCACTTAAACATGGATTGAGGGGCTCAGTGAATGTGGATAGGAAGAGATAGAAACTGAAAGGATAGGTGCACATTGAAACAGATTACATTTGTATTGCACAAGCTTGACCATAAAAAAATACATAATGAGTATAAAGTATTTTTTTTAAACATATTATATACAGTGTTTTACAAATAAAATCTGAACACTTTCCTAATATTGAGTTGCACCCCCTTTTGCCCTCAACGTGGTCTCTACAAGGTGTCGAAAGCATTCCACAGGGATGCTGGCCCCTGTTGACTACAATGTTTCCCACGGTTGTGTCAAGTTGGTTGGATGTCCTTTGGGTGGTGGACCGACCATTCTTGATACACATGGGAAACTGTTGAGTGTGAAAAACCCAGCAGCCTTGCAGTTCTTGACACACTCAAACTAGTGTGCCTTGCACCTGCTACCATACCCCGTTCAAAGGCACTTAAATCTCAAGCCTTTGAAAGTCATTCTTTAACTTGTCTCTTCCCCTTCATCTACACTGATTTGAAGTGGATTTAACAAGTGACATCAATAAGCGATCACCTGGTCAGTCTATCGATGTCATGAAAGAGCAGGTGTTCCTAATGATTTGTACACTCAGTGTATTTTACAGTATACAATGGGTCATATGACCATTAGGTGTTTGTTATATTGTGGTGTTGTTGAATCCTCATTACTTTTGGAGATGGATGAAGCTAAGGAAGATCCGGGCCAGTATTCATAGTGTCTCAGAGTACTAGTAGGAGTGCTGATCTAGGGTCAGGTCCCCTCCTGTCCATGTAATCTTATTCATTATTACCTAAAAGGAAAAACTGATCCTAGATCAGCACTCATTGAGGCGCTTTATGAATACAGGCCCTAGTGGTGTATTCTGTGTGGTAAAGATGTGAGGGTCACCTTTTGATATATATCCCCCCGCCCCCCAGGCTAAGTACACACTATTAGAATAGGGATGTGATATTCAGGACATCTGCCACATATTGGCTATTTTGTTTTCTCGTGTTTGGACAGTGAAAGAAGCTCTGAAAAGCAAGTTTCCCAATAACAGTAACTACACATCCGCTCTGCTGGGCTGGGATGCCGTTCCGTCCTCCAGTTCTGTCACCAATCTCTGGCCCATGGACTTAATCTAATGGAGTAAACAGAGGAACAGTGGGAAAACAATACAGACCCACTGACTGAAATATAATGCCAACCAAGGTCTGAGGGAATGTCACCCAGACAGACCCTCTTCACAGTGGCCAGGTGAGAACTCAAAGCGCTCACCTCAGTGTCTTCAGTTTGCAGCATGGATCTTCCAGTAAAGCAGGGAGCAGCTTCACTCCTGAGTCACCTGGGTAGTTCCAGCTCATATTCAGTTCTCTCAGGTGTGAGGGGTTTGACCTCAGAGCTGAAGCCAGAGAAGCACAGCCTTTGTCTGTGAATCCACACTCCGACAGCCTAAAATAAAAGTATCCTTTAATTCTTCAGTTCAGGACACACAGAGAAGATAACATTTTCTTCTTTGCAAGTTTACATTTTCTTTTTTTAAGATTATCATATAGGTTTCTACTTGAGGTGTCCACCATAAGATACAAAAAAGTGAGGTTTGTGGACTATTGTGTATAGCTGCTGTATAAAGAACCAAGGCATATGTACTGTAACTCTCAGACAGGAGACCTTACTTTAGCATCCCCAGTTTACAGTGAGGATTCCCCAGTCCAGAACAGAGCAGCTTCACTCCTGAATCCTGCAGCTTATTTGTACTCCGGTCAAGCTCTCTCAGACTAGAGGAGTTTGAGCTGAGAGCTGAAGCCAGAGCTTGACAGCAGTTCTCAGTAAGTTTACAGATATTCAGCCTTGACAAAAAAAAGATACATTTCAACATTACGCTACACAATGACGGCAAGGCACACACGATCACCTATGATTTTCTATAGTTATTCACAGTTGTGCTATTATGGCCCCAACACTCAGCTCAGTGTCTTCAGTTTGTGTGGATCCTCCAGTACAGCAGAGAGCAGTTTCACTCCTGAGTCACCTGGATAATTGCAGCTCAGGTCCAGCTCTCTCAGGTTTGAGGGGTTTGACCTCAGAGCTGAAGCCAGAGAAGCACAGCCTTCCTCTGTGACACTACAACGTGATATATTGCGGGGAGAAGGAGGAAAGCTCTTTGTGTCTGCTATGTGTGTCACTTTCTGAGGAATGCCATTATATCACGTCTCAAGAGGTTCCTTATTGTCAAAATATCTACAATTTTATGTGTTGCGTATCATTGAGCTGTAATGGGGCCAATGCTCACCTCAGTGTCTCCAGTTTACAGAGTGGATCCTATAGTGCAGGGTTTCCCAAACTCGGTGCATGTTTTTTGAGTTTTTGCCCTAGCACTACACAGCTGATTCAAAAAATACTCATCATCAAGCTTGGATTATTTGAATCAGCTGTGTAGTGTTAGGAGTGGTCCCTTGGGGACCCGAGTGCAGCAGAGAGCAGGCTCACGCCGGAGTCTCCTGGATTACTCTCACTCAGATCCCACTCTCTCAGGTGGGAGGGGTTTGACTTCAGAGCTGAAGCCAGAGAAGCACAGCTTTTCCCAGTGACTCTACAACATGACAGACTGCGCAGAGAAAAAGTTAGTTATTTTATAACATTTATTCTAGTGTCAAAATTGACTACAAAGTGTAAATATAATTATTTTGGTCATAAAGCCAGTCTCGTCCAAAACAGAGATTTGCGAGACAATGAGGAAAAAATGATCTGTCACGAAATTAAGGGTACGTAACAGTTTTCCTTGGGTTGGGTTTATCTCAATACTGCCCACAGCTGGCAGCACCCAAGTAATCACCAATTCGGAGTGTAGCTGCACGGGACCGACCATAATGCCCAGCACACTGACCATGGTCAATTTGGTTTCACTTTGGATATCCCCGTGGGGCTAGTTGGGGACCATCAATAAATTACACAATGTACATGGGACAATATTTACAAACTTCAATAGCTCCAAATTTCAATGACTTAAAAACCTCAAACCAACTATAAATTGTAGAAATTCGTATACAAATATTGAAAACATTTAAAGAGAACTAAAAGGCGTGCAACATGAAAATATTGTGTCATTTACATTGTGAAATGTATCGACGGTCCCTAACTAGCCCCACAGATAGGCTATCCAAAGTCAAACCAATTTTGCGACAGTTACACACCAGCCGGCTGAAGCAAATTGGCTAAAGAAGTTGGCCTAGGCTACTTCCAGACACAAGATCTGGTTAGACTGTTTCAAGTTATCTAGAAGGGTGAGTGACCGTAACTGTGTACTGTCTTGGCAGAGTGATGTAAGAGTGTCTGCTAAATGTGTCACGGTTCAGACAGACGACCAGAGGACCACAATTGCGTCACACCAGAAAGTTTATTAAACTTAAGGGGAAAGGGAT